>NC_089820.1:25108203-25140703 GCF_029633855.1 Hoplias malabaricus
GGAGAAATGTTTTCGCTGTGTGTTAGGCAATCTTGTAATCTTTAAAACAAAAAACAAAAAAACAGCTTCAGTTGACTTTGAATCTCGGAGACACCGTAGACGGAGGGCAGCGGCTTCGCAGAGGTCTTTTTTTTTTATTTCTTAGGTTTTGTTGTTTGGTTTATTTTCTTTTTTAAAAATAATATGTAAAGTGCAGTTGTCTGTTTTCCTGCATATTGTATATATATGTATATGTTTTATTGAGTAACTAAATAACAATAAATATGATGTTAATGGTGAAAGCAACTGCTGAGGTCTCCATTGTTACTACAAAATACAGATGTAGTTCTGTAGTCCTTTGTTGCTCCGCCCCCTTTCCATGGTCAGAACCCCCACAGAGCAGATAGACTACGGTTCGGGTGGTGGATCATTCTCAGCGCTGCAGTGACACTGACGTGGTGGTGGTGTGTTAGTGTGTGGATCAGACACAGCAGTTGCTGCTGGAGTTTTTAAACCCTGTGTCCACTCCTTCCTACGTCAGACTCATGTGCAAATGTTCCAGAATGTCCACAGTTTTATTTCTTGATTTTCTACAGGGATGTCTTGCTGCACAATGACGCTAAAAGGCCAGTTTACGCCGTAGGCTGCAGAAGTGCTGTCTGCCGTTGTGAACGTTTATGCTACAGTCTACAGTTGTACTGCCAGAACACTAGGGCTGTATCTAAAATACCCCAAAACTCTCACTGTAGTGGTACCCACAAGGGTCCGTATTCAGTGCCTTCAGTTAAGGAACACAACTGTAATTGTCGATTTTAATATTGTGCTGATTACATGCGCCTCATTTCATCTCCAGGACTTTTACTTTGTTCTACACTGAAAGATCACAGAGATCCCCCTCTCCTTCTGGAGAAGAGAATGTAATGAACCTTTAGGGAACACAACTGGACTCTAACACCACTGCTGTACCTTGTACTGCTACAGTACTTTTTTAAATGTATTTTGAGTGTGTATTTAATCCACAGTGTAGTGGTGTATTAATATTATTTTAATAATCCATGGGTTTCAGTGTTTATTGAGTAGGGCGCTGTTTGGCACAGAGCAGATGTAGTGTACATTCGGTGCCTTGTCAGAAACAAATACAAAGCCATCTCAAGCCATTTCCCTGTGTTTTTCCCACCTCTCACAGGGAGTTTTATATTTCTGGATGTATCCATATTGTTCTGTGGATCTACATTTTTATTCCTTCAGTGACGTCCCGGCCGATGCCTGAGGAAATGTGGTCTCTGTAGTTTGGAGAAGAGAACTTATTCCCGGATTAGTTGGGGTCTGTGATGTTACATAGTTACATTTCTGGGGAGGTTTGAGTCAGGCTACGTTTCACAGCCACACAAGAGCTGGGTGAGTGTGTGTGAGTGACTGGGTGAGTGTGTGTGAGTGACTGGGTGAGTGTGAGAGTGACTGGGTGAGTGTGAGAGTGACTGGGTGAGTGTGTGTGAAAGACTGGGTGAGTGTGTGAATGACTGGGTGAGTGTGTGTGAGTGACTGGGTGAGTGTGTGAATGACTGGGTGAGTGTGTGTGAGTGACTGGGTGAGTGTGTGAATGACTGGGTGAGTGTGTGTGAATGACTGAGTGAGTGTGTGTGAGTGACTGGGTGAGTGTGTGAATGACTGGGCGAGTGTGTGTGAGTGACTGGGTGAGTGTGTGAGTGACTGGGTGAGTGTGTGAATGACTGGGTGAGTGTGTGTGAGTGACTGGGTGAGTGTGTGAGTGACTGTGTAAGTGTGTGAATGACTGGGTAAGTGTGTGAATGATTGGGTGAGTGTGTGTGAATGACTGGGTAAGTGTGTGAATGACTGGGTGAGTGTGTGAATGACTGGGTGAATGTGTGTGAGTGACTGGGTGAGTGTGTGAATGACTGGGTGAGTGTGTGAATGACTGGGTGAATGTGTGTGAGTGACTGGGTGAGTATGTGAATGACTGGGTGAGTGTGTGTGAGTGACTGGGTGAGTGTGTGAGTGACTGGGTGAGTGTGTGAATGACTGGGAGAGTGTGTGTGAGTGACTGGGTGAGTGATTATGGGAGTGACTGGGTGAGTGTGTGTGAGTGACTGGGTGAGTGTGTGTGAGTGACTGGGTGAGTGTGTGTGAGTGACTGGGCGAGTGTGTGAGTGACTGGGTGAGTGTGTGTGAATGACAGGGTGAGTGTGTGTGAGTGACTGGGTGAGTGTGTGAATGACTGGGTGAATGTGTGTGAGTGACTGGGTGAGTGTGTGTGAGTGACTGGGTGAGTGTGTGTGAATGACTGGGTGAGTGTGTGAATGACTGGGTGAGTGTGTGAATGACTGGGTGAATGTGTGTGAGTGACTGGGTGAGTGTGTGAATGACTGGGTGAGTGTGTGTGAGTGACTGGGTGAGTGTGTGAGTGATTGGGTGAGTGTGTGAATGACTGGGAGAGTGTGTGTGAGTGACTGGGTGAGTGATTATGGGAGTGACTGGGTGAGTGTGTGTGAGTGACTGGGTGAGTGTGTGTGAGTGACTGGGTGAGTTTGTGAATGACTGGGAGAGTGTGTGTGAGTGACTGGGTGAGTGATTATGGGAGTGACTGGGTGAGTGTGTGAATGACTGGGTGAGTGTGTGAATGATTGGGTGAGTGTGTGAGTGACTGGGTGAGTCTGAGTGACTGTGTGAATGACTGGGTGAGTGTGTGAATAACTGGGTGAGTGTGTGTGAGTGACTGGGTGAGTGTGTGAATGACTGGGTGAGTGACTGGGTGAGTGAGTGTGTGAGTGACTGGGTGAGTGTGTGAGTGACTGGGTGAGTGTGTGAATAACTGGGTGAGTGTGTGAATGACTGGGTGAGTGTGTGTGAGTGACTGGGTAAGTGTGTGAATGACTGGGTAAGTGTGTGAATGACTGGGTGAGTGTGTGTGAATGACTGGGTGAGTGTGTGAATGACTGGGTGAGTGTGTGAGTGACTGGGTGAGTGTGTGAGTGACTGGGTGAGTGTGTGAATGACTGAGTGAGTGTGTGAATGACTGGGTGAGTGTGTGAATGACTGGGTGAGTGTGTGAGTGACTGAGTGAGTGTGTGAATGACTGGGTGAGTGTGTGAGTGACTGAGTGAGTGTGTGAATGACTGGGTGAGTGTGTGAGTGACTGAGTGAGTGTGTGAATGACTGGGTGAGTGTGTGAATGACTGGGTGAGTGTGTGAGTGACTGAGTGAGTATGTGAATGACTGGGTGAGTGTGTGAATGACTGGGTGAGTGTGTGAGTGATTGTGTGAATGACTGGGTGAGTGTGTGAATGACTGGGTGAGTGTGTGTGAGTGACTGGGTGAGAGCTATGCATTGTTTATAGTGTAGATTCCACGCAGAAGCATACATTTGCCTTAAGAAATGGTGTTCATAATGAGGCATTAATACAGACTTGTGTTTTTAGGAAACTTCCACATCTGTGTGGAGCTCGGGACAGGGAAATGTCTGTAGAACAGTGGCCGGCAGAACTGGACGCCTCTCGTTACATTAACTCACACTGGAAGTTCGGCTCTGAGGTTCCCATTTCCGTGTGTGTGTGTGTGTGTGTGTGTGTGTGTTTTCAGTTCCCCAGTCTCTGGATGGTGCCGTCCTATAAATACTCAGCCGTGTTTGTTCAGAGGAGATATGCATCTTTGGGAAAATACCACAATGTTGACTTAAGATGGTACCCCAGCACCCCCCCCCCCCCCCACACACACACACACATAACTCCCATCTATTAAACTGCATCCCCCACCCTACACACACACACACAAACACAAAATCTTGTATCTGTACTTAACTTAACTCTAACCTCAACCCAACCTTAAAATGTAACAATTACATTGTGTCGACCAGCTGCTGGACAAGTCCCCACAATAGGAGTGTGTAAACGGGTTTAGTCCTCACAATGTCAGAGTATATCCCTGATACACACATGCTCAGACTCTCTCTCTCTCTCTCTCTCTCTCTCACACACACACACACACACACACACACACACATCTAAAGAAAACCCTGCTGGTGCCCACAATCCTCCCTTTTCTAAACATACTGAACTTTTCAATGAAGGAGAGTTGAATGCCACAGCTTTGTGTTTGTGTGTGTGTGTGTGTGTGTGTGTGTGTGTGTGTGTGTGTGTGTGTGTGTGTGTGAATGAGAGAAGGTGAGAGAGAGAATTTGTTACGCACTGCATTTGTATCAATGGGGGTATGTGCTGAATTGGCTTTACTTAGGCCCTGCTGTCACCAGCAGGGTCAATTTAACTGAACTTAGTGGATAGAGAGAGAGAGAGAGAAAGAGAGAGAGAGAGAAAGACAGTGAGAGAGAAAGAGGTGGAGAATGGATCCTAAAGGCAGTCACAGTCCTTTAGCAACAATAGCGCTCACAAAGCCCTCCAATAGATTTGGACGCTGAATGAGACTTTTATCCCTGCTCTATTCCTCCGAGATCCAGGAGCAGAAAGACGGGGTGAAAGGAGGGGAGAGAGAAAGCCGTGTGCAGCGACTGGCTGAAGAGGAGCCCCTGGCGGCTCCCTCGCGACGTCTGGAGTTGGCCAATAAACAGTGGAAGCACATTACAAAGTCCAAAGTGTGGACACCTGCTTATCTAACGTTTCCCCGGAACTGAAGGACATTCACCGAGAGTTGGTCCCTCGTCACGGCAGTGAGTCTCTGCTTTTCCTGGAAGGCTGTACACGACATGGTGGAACACTGCTGTGAGGATTTGATGGCATTCAGCCGCATAACTTTATTGAGGTCAGGTGCTGATGAGTTCTGCCCTCCAGCTCATCACTTCAGAGAAGGCACCTCCACTGCCCAATGTGTGTGAGTGAGTGGGTGAGTGTGTGTGAGTGACTGGGTGAGTGTGTGATATTGTCCACTGGTGTGTGTGTGTGAGTGACTGGGTGAATATTTGAGTGACTGGGTGAGTATGTGAGTGACTGGGTGAGTGTTTGAGTGACTGGGTGAGTGTGTGAGTGACTAGGTAAGTTTGTGAATGACTGGGTGAATGTGTGAGTGACTGGGTGAGTGTGTGAGTGACTGGGTGAGTATGTGAGTGACTGGGTGAGTGTGTGTGAGTGACTGGGTGAGTGTGTGAGTGACTGTGTGAGTAACTGGGTAAGTGTGTGAATGACTGGGTGAGTGTGTGAATGACTGGGTGAGTGTGTGAGTAACTGGGTGAATATGTGAGTGACTGGGTGAGTGTGTGAGTGACTGGGTGAGTGTGTGAGTGACTGAGTGAGTGTGTGAATGACTGGGTGAGTATGTGAGTGACTGGGTGAGTGTGTGTGAGTGAGTGTGTGAGTGACTGGGTGAGTATGTGAGTGACTGGGTAAGTGTGTGAATGACTGGGTGAGTGTGTGAATGACTGGGTGAGTGTGTGTGAGTGACTGGGTGAGTGTGAGTGAGTGGCTGGGTGAATGTGTTTATGTGTGACTGGGTGAGTGTGTGTGAGTGGCTGGGTGAGTGTGTGTGAGTGACTGGGTGAGTGTGTGTGTGGATGACTCGGTGAGTGTGTGTGAGTGGCTGGGTGAGTGTGTGTGAGTGACTGGGTGAGTGTGTGTGAGAGACTGTGTGAGTGAATGGGTGAGAATGTGTGAGTGACTGGGTGAGTGTGTGAATGACAGGGTGAGTGTGTGCGAGTGACTGGGTGACTGTGAGTATGTGAGTTACTGTGCGAGTGTGTGAGTGACTGGGTGAGTGTGTGAGTGACTGGATGATTGTGTGAATGACTGGGTGAGTGTGTTTGTGTGTGTGACTGGGTGAGTGTGTGAATGACTGGGTGAGTATGTGAGTGACTGGGTGAGTGTGTGAATGACTGGGTGAGTGTGTGTGAGTGACTGGATGAGTGTGAGTGACTTGGTGAGTGACTGGATGAGTGTGAGTGACTGGGTGAGTATGTGAGTGACTGGGTAAGTGTGTGAGTGACTGGGTGAATGTGTGAGTGTGTGAGTGACTGGGTGAGTGTGTGAGTGAATGGGTGAATATGTGAGTGACTGGGTGAGTGTGTGAGTGACTGGGTGAGTGTGTGAATGACTGGGTGAGTGTGAGTTAGTGGCTGGGTGAATGTGTTTATGTGAGTGTGTGTGAGTGGCTGGGTGAGTGTGTGTGAGTGACTGGGTGAGTGTGTGTGAGTGGCTTGGTGAGTGTGTGAGTGACTGGATGAGTGAGTGACTGGGTGAGTGTGTGAGTGACTGGGTGAATGTGAATGACTGGGTGAGTGTGTGTGAGTGACTGGTTGAGTGTGTGAATGACTGGGTGAGTGTGTATGAGTGACTGGATGAGTGTGAGTGACTGGGTGAGTGACTGGATGAGTGTGAGTGACTGGGTGAGTATGTGAGTGACTGGGTAAGTGTGTGAATGACTGGGTAAGTGTGTGAATGACTGGGTGAGTGTGTGAGTGACTGGGTGAATGTGTGAGTGACTGGGTGAGTGTGTGAGTGAATGGGTGAATATGTGAGTGACTGGGTGAGTGTGTGAATGACTGGGTGAGTGTGAGTTAGTGGCTGGGTGAATGTGTTTATGTGTGACTGGGTGAGTGTGTGTGAGTGGCTGGGTGAGTGTGTGTGAGTGACTGGGTGAGTGTGTGTGAGTGGCTTGGTGAGTGTGTGAGTGACTGGATGAGTGTGAGTGACTGGGTGAATGTGAATGACTGGGTGAGTGTGTGTGAGTGACTGGTTGAGTGTGTGTGAGTGACTGGGTGAATGTGTGAGTGACTGGGTGAGTGTGTGAGTGACTGGGTGAGTGTATGTTCCTCCTTTGCGGCCGATGTCTCCAGGTCGGCTTTGGTCCCACAGCGACACAGAGCAGGATGAAGTGGTTAGAGAAAATGAAATGGTAAAGACGCTGATTTGTGGTAGAGAGTGTGTGTAAAGCTTTGGAGACTTGTGTTCACTCGCAGACAGACGAGACTGCGCTCACATTTCTGTAGTAAGCAGGATTTATGACCCCTTTATTAAAGCTGAGTGGCAGAGCTGCAGAAGTGGACTGTAGACAGCTTGATGGCTGCTGCTCTGTGAAGCATTACACACTCATCTGTAACAGTTCACTCTTTGTCAATGGGATCTTTTTTTCTCTTTACACATATACCATGTGTCTAAATGTTTGTAGGCCCAATCATAATTATATATTTTAATATATACACCGCATCGCTTGTATAATCTCCTCAGAAAAGCATGGCATGACGAAATGCAGCTCAGGAGAGCCATGCCCAGGGCCAGATGTTGGCTGGAAGGACCGGGCCTCAGGGGCTGGGAAGTGAGTTCTCTGGAGTGACAGAACCATGTCTAAAACCCCTGGATGAGCTGCAGTGCCAGAACTAATCATCAGACAGCTGTATCAGACCTGGCTGAGGTTTAAGTGTTGGAATGCCATTAACATCCTTTACAGTCAGTTCAGAAGAAATATAAGTGCATAAGTAATGTAAGGAAAGATCTATGTACGTATGCAAATGTGTGTAAAACAGTGTGTACAATGTAAAAACTGTAAGTAGTATATTGTTTTTAATAAAATGTCACCCCCCCCTCTCTCTCACACACTATCTCTCTCTCTCTCTCTCTCTCTCTCTCTCTCTCTCTCTGTCACTCAAAACTGACCTCTCACCTCTCTGACCCCATGGTGAGCCTTGATATGGGAACGGTTCTCCCACCACTGGGTGAACAAACAAAACTCTGTGTGTGTGAAAGAAAGTGAGAGAGAGTAAGAAAGTGCATCTCTCTCTCTCTCTCTCTCTCTCATACACACACACACATTCCCAGAATTAGTGGACTAAAACCTGCAGGTGGCAGGGCTCTCTTAATATCAGATCAATACATGTGCAGAGAGAGAGAGATAGAGTCAGAGAGAGGCAGAGTGAGATAGAGAGAGAGAGTGAGAGACAGAGAGTGAGACAGAGACAGAGTGTGAGTGTGTGTGTGTGTGTGTGTGTGTGAGAGAGAGAGAGAGAGACAGAGACAGAGTGAGAGAGAGAGACAGAGAGTGAGTGTGTGTGTGAGAGAGAGAGTGAGTGAGTCAGAGACTGAGTGAGAGAGAGTTAGAGTTAGATCATAATGATCTGTAAAACTGTAAAAAGGTAGGACGCAGCATAGGAGCTTATAGGTGATCCAACCCACTGCAGAACCTTATGGCACTTATCCACTGTATGCTCCCTACTCTACTTGATTCTACTCTACATTTCTGCTCCTCCACCAGGTGAATCAGGTCCTGGTTCTGGAAGCGGGTTCTTGTTTAGTGGCTGTTCTCTCGTGGTTCAGAGCGAGTCGAGTAGGGACTAAACCGTGGCGTCTAAACCTTGCAGAGCGCTGATCGTCCAGAGAGAGTCGTCACTCTACGCCACGCAACGCAGACGACCAGCACCAACTCTCCATCTGTAAAATCTCCAGCTGCAGCAGAGATCACGTTTGTTTTTATCCGACTCACGACAGCAGCTCGTAAAATTACGCCGTGGTTTTTTGAAGAGGTTCAAACGCTCCTTGGATCGGTGGCCGACGAAAGAATCCAGCGAGAGCTGGACGCTGCAACAAGGAAGGAACAAACTCTACTGATCTGTCTGAACTGATGACGGAGCTGTGTTCAGTCCCAAACAACAACAACAACACGCCAATACACCATGAGTAAACACCAGTTAACGTTACCACCGCCGTTGTTGTGGTATCTAAAGTCTGCTGTTCCCATTAGAGACAGGGTTTTGTGACATCACCAGATAAATTTGGTAGGTTCGGGGTAGTGATGGTAGTGGGAAACAAGCCCGGTACCAGGGACCAAACAGAGAGTAGAGTTGAGTACAGCTGAATAGAGTAGGAACCATGCAGTGGAAAAGTGCTATTATTCTACCATGCAACAGTCTGGAATAGGGCCATCAAATCCTCATATCAATGATCTAACAAAATTAAATTCAACATGCTTAGAAACAATAAAAAAAGTCCATTAGAAGGGTTCACCATGGTGTTCCTAAGTGGGAGCTCTGGTTTCTCCAGTACAGTTCCTGTTGACTGCTATATTATTTAAGGTGGTTGCCCAGGTGATTTTACTAAAGGCTCAGGTTTACTAAAGTGTCTCTATGTGGTATCCCAGGTGGTTGCTAGGGAGGAAGTTTTCTGATTGAGTTTTGATCTTTTCCAAATATGTGCTATGGCAGTTGCTAGGGTTTATCCAGGTGGTTGCTAAGGTTCCTCATGTAAGTACTATGATGCTATGGTGTTGCTAAGGAATTTCTAGGTGGTTGATATAGTAGGTCACATATTGGTATATTGGTGATTGCTAGTGTTTTTGGAATGGTATTTCATGTGATTACTCATACATTCCAGGTGTTACCTCTGTCCATTGCTATGGTATTTCAGGTGCTATGTTTCCCCAGGTTGTTGCTAAGTAGGTGCTATGCTGTTGCTAATGTGTTTTAGGTGTTTGCTATGGTAACCCAGGTGGTTGCTAGGGCAGTTGCTATTGTATTTCAAAGGATTGCCAAGGTATTCCAGACAGTTGATCTAGTAATGACTGTTTCTAGTAGTTGCTAAGGTGTCCCTGGTGGTTGCTAGGGTGAAGCTAGGTGGTTGCCATAGACTATGGTAGTTACTAGGTTGTTGGTAAATGGTTGCTATGGAAACCTATTAGGTTGTTTGGCTGTTACTAATGTATTTGTATCATTGTGACATATAAAGCATGCACATCTGTGTGAAGGAACCTGTCTCTCCATCTTCAAAACCCTATTTCTAAACACTTTCACTCCCTCTTTTTTTTAGATGTTGTAAAGTGACCTTGGGTTTGTGAAAACTGCTATGTAAGCGTAATTAATTATTATTATAGTAATTATTATTATATACTAATAAACATTTGGGACAATTACTGCTGCTAATGGGGAACATAACGCGGACGAGCTGTGTCCATAAACTTTCGAAAGGCCATATTAAGGCTTCATCCGTTCCACCCCAGCATCCAGACTTGTGTCTGTGGACTGGAAAGCTGTGCGGTTGTATGAGATCGGGTTTCTCTTAAGGTGGAAAGTCTGTGGGCAAGACCTTAACTTGATCTGAAGAGGGGTGGGGTAGTGATGAACAATACCAGCCACTGTTCTCAACCTGCCTTAAACACACACACACACACACATGCACACAAACACACAGCCTGAGGTCAAATAGGAGGAGACATGCCATTCCAACCAGACCTGGGCGTTGTAGTGTGTAGGGTACAGCAAAAAAATAAATAAATAAATAAATAATACGCACCCCAATACACCCACTATACACTGGTAAAACTGAACTGCTTAAAATTTCAGCAGCCGCCTGTCTGTCTGTCAAAGTACCACACTGTGACTGCTGTAGCATTTAAGGTGGAATTTAAAATTCAGTGAGAAGCCAAAGCCTCAGTATTAAACAATTTAAAGCGGAATGGAAAATCTGAATAAGAAATCAGGATACAACCCCTGCAGCACATAGGGTGGACAGGGAAATTCAAAAGAAGTCATAATCCAAATGCTGCACCGATTAAAGACAATGTCTATGATTGTGGGGAACTGCTGTTCTCTCTGATTGGTTTACGTTTAGAAGCTCAGCATCTTTTAAGGTGGAATGGTGTGTTTGAGGAGAAAAACAACTGTTTGCACGTGGCACGTGAACTCATCTGTAAGTTTTTATTCACTGTTTGAATTACCACAGAAACTCATTTGTAACTCAAGTTGTTTAGTTTTGTGTGAACAGACTGGAGAGCTGCGGAAGTGAGGAAACATCTACTGAATTTTTGATTAAAATCATGAACATCTCAGTAAACAAGGAATGTCCCTGGACGTTCAAAATGGGTCTAAAAGTAGTCTGTCCGTCAAGGACATGTTTTAAACGTCAATGGATGTCCAAAATCCATCTTAATAAGTTAGTTAAGTGGTGACCAATCGATAACGTCAGTGGACGTCCAAAACGCGTTTTATACAAGTAATTTATTTTGGGACCAATTAATAACGTCAATTGACCTCCAAAATACGTCTAATAGTCGTCTTTTCAATGTCTGTATTTGGACGTCTTTTCAACTTTCATTTTCAACCTTAAGAGAATGTTGATTAGACGGTAGTCATTACGTTATTTCAACGTTGAATCAACGGCTAAATGTTTACTGGGATTGCTTTAAAGGTTGAATAGAAAATACGAATAAAAACCAGGATATGACTATGGCATCAATTACTGAAGGCTGTAAAATTCAAATAAGATGTCAATATGTAAAATCTATATCATTTAAGGTGGATGGCAAAAAAATAAAATAAAATAAAAAATAACGTAAAATAGCTTAAGAAGCCAGTAGGTGAATACTTCAGCAGTTAAGGTGGACCATAATATTCACTTGAACATTTCTGTTAACACAAAGCTGTGGGTATTGTCTTACAGTTATTCTCCATATTTCATGTAGTGTATTTAAGGTGGAATGGAATGTTACAATATAACACTCTGGATTTAGAAGCTTAATATGTAATACTTTTTGTTACACCATTTAAAGTAGAACAGAAGAACTTCAGTCTTGTAAATCTGTACATTTAAGGCACACCACTTAAGGTGGTATGGAAAATTTAAATCAGAGCTGAATATACCAAGGTGAAGGTCCATTGTCCCAGTAAAAGCTTCCAATAAATAATTTTTCTAAATAATCTCTGGGGACTGGGGGCTACCACTTTTACCGTAACCACCACTAGCCTAACCTTTACTCTAAAACGTACCCAAAAATCATGTCTTTCCATTAAAATATAATCATTGACCATATTGGGACCACACTGGGATCCCAAGAAATGTGTGTTTAAACAGGTTTTGGTCCCCACAACATGGCCTAAACGTGATGCAGACCAACACACACACACACACATATACACACACACACACATACAATTTCACCCGCTCGCCTTTGCCCTGGAGGCCTTCCGTATACCTCCCGCTCAAACAAAAGCCAAAAAGCAAAGCAATCCGTCCTGTATTTGAAGGGATTACTACAACTTCTTTCATTTCACTCTTTACACACACTTTACTCACACACACACACACACACAAACATCTGTTCATTTGTAGAGCTTTGGGATAATCTCTGGGTTAAGTAAACATGTGAATATAGAAGCTACAAGTCTGCAGAGTCCATCTGCTTTAAGCCAGAGGGCCTTACACCAGGTCAACAGTCTCAGTAGCTGAGACAGACACACTCTCGGTGTCCATGTTTTTTTATTTCTCACATACAATTCATTGAATATTTTAAGTGTCCCCAAGTGATGCCATAGCCATCCGTATCCAGAGCCCCTTTCACACAGTTACCCAGAACGTCTCTGGACCTTACCCAGAAGGGCAGTTCAGAAGTGGGAATAAGTGCCCACACTCTCCGCGACCACTCGGCACAATGGGAGCCACCACGGGACTGTGACACTTAATGTTCTCCTCCAAGCGTGATGAGCTCCAGTGACAGTACCTTAGCATATGCAGCCAAACGTTCAGGGACACCTGCTCATCCTGTTCCCCTCCTTCACTGCAGTAACAGCTTCTACACTTCCGCTCTGTCTGATTCACATACCAGGGAAACACACACTAACACACCACCAACACCACCACGTCAGTGCTGAGCATGATCCATTATCCATCACATGCACATCCTGGTCCCTGGAGCCGAGAGAGTGACAAGTGAGTGTAGAAATGGATAAGTTGAGGTGTTTAATGATGTGGTTTGGGGGTTTGTTTGTTAAGGAAATCTTCAGGCGTGTTGTGCCTCGGAATCTCACTACACACTGCCCAAACTGCTGCTCGACCCCGTGCTTCATTCTCCTGGTGCCCTTTTAAGGGTCTTATTATCCTGCATCTGTTGACATTAGAGTAATGTAATGTAATAAAATATAAATCAGGGTTATATTTATGTGAACTCTAGAAACTAAATAGGGGCGGCACGGTGGTGCAGCAGGTTAGTGTCGCAGTCACACAGCTCCAGGGACCTGGAGGTTGTGGGTTCGAGTCCTGCTCTGAGTGACTGTCTGTGAGGAGTGTGGTGTGTTCTCTCTGTGTCTGCGTGGGTTTCCTCCGGGTGACTGTCTGTGAGGAGTGTGGTGTGTTCTCCCTGTGTCTGCGTGGGTTTCCTCCGGGTGACTGTCTGTGAGGAGTGTGGTGTGTTCTCTCTGTGTCTGCGTGGGTTTCCTCTGGGTGACTGTCTGTGAGGAGTGTGGTGTGTTCTCCCTGTGTCTGCGTGGGTTTCCTCCAGGTGCTCCGGTTTCCTCCCACGCTCCAAAAACACACGTTGGTAGGTGGATTGGCGACGCAAAAGTGTCCGTAAGTGTGAGAGTGTGTGAGTGTGTGTGTTGTCCTGTGAAGGACTGGCTCCCCATCCAGGATGTGTTCCCGCCTTTTGCCCAATGATACCAGGTAGGCTCCGGACCCACCGCAACCCTGAACTGCAAGGCCTTCACAGGGCGACACACACTCACATATTCACTCACACACTCACACCTACAGTCACTTTTGAGTCACCAATCCACCTACCAACAGGTGTTTATGGAGCGTGGGAGGAAACCGGAGCACCCGGAGGAAACCCACACAGATACAGGGAGAACACACCACACTCCTCACAGACAGTCACCCGGAGGAAACCCACGCAGACACAGAGAGAACACACCACACTCCTCACAGACAGTCACCCGGAGGAAACCCACGCAGACACAAAGAGAACACACCACACTCCTCACAGACAGTCACCCGGAGGAAACCCACGCAGACACAGAGAGAACACACCACACTCCTCACAGACAGTCACCCGGAGGAAACCCACGCAGACACAGAGAGAACACACCACACTCCTCACAGACAGTCACCCGGAGGAAACCCACGCAGACACAGAGAGAACACACCACACTCCTCACAGTCACCCGGAGGAAACCCACGCAGACACAGAGAGAACACACCACACTCCTCACAGACAGTCACCTGGAGGAAACCCACACAGACACAGGGAGAACATACCACACTTCCCACAGACAGTCACCCGGAGGAAACCCACGCAGACACAGGGAGAACACACCACACTCCTCACAGACAGTCACCCGGAGGAAACCCACGCAGACACAGAGAGAACACACCACACTCCTCACAGACAGTCACCTGGAGGAAACCCACGCAGACACAGGGAGAACACACCATACTCCTCACAGACAGTCACTCGGAGGAAACCCACGCTGACACAGGGAGAACACACCACACTCCTCACAGACAGTCACCCGGAGGAAACCCACGCAGACACAGGGAGAACACACCACACTCCTCACAGACAGTCACCCGGAGGAAACCCACACAGACACAGGGAGAACACACCACACTCCTCACAGACAGTCAGAGTGTGTGTGTTGTCCTGTGAAGGACTGGCTCCCCATCCAGGATGTTCCCGCCTTTTGCCCAATGATACCAGGTAGGCTCCGGACCCACCGTGACCCTGAACTGCAAGGCCTTCACAGGGCGACACACACTCACATATTCACTCACACACTCACACCTACAGTCACTTTTGAGTCACCAATCCACCTACCAACAGGTGTTTTTGGAGCGTGGGAGGAAACCGGAGCACCCGGAGGAAACCCACACAGATACAGGGAGAACACACCACACTCCTCACAGACAGTCACCCGGAGGAAACCCACGCAGACACAGAGAGAACACACCACACTCCTCACAGACAGTCACCCGGAGGAAACCCACGCAGACACAGAGAGAACATACCACACTCCCCACAGACAGTCACCCGGAGGAAACCCACGCAGACACAGGGAGAACACACCATACTCCTCACAGACAGTCACTCGGAGGAAACCCACGCTGACACAGGGAGAACACACCACACTCCTCACAGACAGTCACCCGGAGGAAACCCACGCAGACACAGGGAGAACACACCACACTCCTCACAGACAGTCACCCGGAGGAAACCCACACAGACACCGGGAGAACACACCACACTCCTCACAGACAGTCACCCGGAGGAAACCCACGCAGACACAGGGAGAACACACCACACTCCTCACAGACAGTCAGAGTGTGTGTGTTGTCCTGTGAAGGACTGGCTCCCCATCCAGGATGTGTTCCCGCCTTTTGCCCAATGATACCAGGTAGGCTCCGGACCCACCGCGACCCTGAACTGCAAGGCCTTCACAGGGCGACACACAGTCACATATTCACTCACACACTCACACCTACAGTCACTTTTGAGTCACCAATCCACCTACCAACAGGTGTTTTTGGAGCGTGGGAGGAAACCGGAGCACCCGGAGGAAACCCACACAGATACAGGGAGAACACACCACACTCCTCACAGACAGTCACCCGGAGGAAACCGACGCAGACACAGAGAGAACACACCACACTCCTCACAGACAGTCACCCGGAGGAAACCCACGCAGACACAGAGAGAACACACCACACTCCTCACAGACAGTCACCCGGAGGAAACCCACGCAGACACAGAGAGAACACACCACACTCCTCACAGACAGTCACCCGGAGGAAACCCACGCAGACACAGAGAGAACACACCACACTCCTCACAGACAGTCACCCGGAGGAAACCCACGCAGACACAGGGAGAACACACCACACTCCTCACAGACAGTCACCTGGAGGAAACCCACACAGACACAGGGAGAACATACCACACTCCCCACAGACAGTCACCTGGAGGAAACCCACGCAGACACAGGGAGAACACACCATACTCCTCACAGACAGTCACTCGGAGGAAACCCACGCTGACACAGGGAGAACACACCACACTCCTCACAGACAGTCACCCGGAATAAACCCACGCAGACACAGGGAGAACACACCACACTCCTCACAGACAGTCACCCGGAGGAAACCCACGCAGACACAGAGAGAACACACCACACTCCTCACAGACAGTCACCCGGAGCGGGACTAGAACCCACAACCCCAGGGCGCCTTTTAAATAATCCTTGTATATATTATTTTGTATAAATTTTGATTCGATATAAAACACAGGCTCATAGCGCAATAGAAACGTCAGAAATGAACCCTCACACCGTAACGTTACTCCACTGGCCGCATTGTGGAAGCTCCTGGGAGTCTTCACACTACAGTAAAAGCTCCGATGTTGTCCAGGCAGATACAGATCAAACACAGATAACGATTACTGTCGCTGAAATGCTTCGTCCCTGCTCTGAGACTGTCCAGGAGTAACTCTGGGCCCAGCTCAGACCGCTTTGTTTTCTCAGCCGCCACTTTAGAACCAGAACCAGCTGCAGTTAGGCCTGGATTTGTGGGATCTGTGTTCCATAAACACTCCTTTTCTGGTCGGATTTGGAGCTGATATTTGGGATAAAAGTCTGGGGACGGTGGGATACGCAGATCTGCTGATCATGAAAGATGAGGCCCACATGTTTTGGCAGATCCTCGGAAGCTTTTGGAAACAGGAGTTGACCGCCAGCGCTGGACATGCACAGAGGACACTCAGAGTTCAAAAGTTTGACAGGCACCTCTTTGGCTAGTGGATCCAGCTTCTATAATTATGCACGTACAGCTTGTATAATCTCCTCGGAGGAACAGGAGCAGCTGCACACGAGTCTAAAGTTGGCGTGCCCAATGCTGAGTGTCGGCTAGAGGGGTATGAAGCATTCCAGCCCTGGACTGTGGAGCGGTGCAGCAGTGAAATATAGAGGATGGTGGTGCTCCATCCAGTACCTTTGGGATCCAGCGTCAGCACTTGACCTCAGTCCTCCGTATGGCGTGTGTGGCTGAATGCCATCAGATCCTTACAGCAATGTTCCAGCTCCTCTTTTCCAGGCAGGTCTAGACTTGTGACAATCCCAAAGGAAACTTCCACTGACCGTCTCCTGTCCCTTGGTTTTTCAGAGCGACTCGGAGAAAAGCGGTCAACCCCACGGCTAAAGAATGGTCTGTACAAAATCAGGAGGTCCCCCCCACCAAACACACACACACACACACACACACACACACACACACACACACACACTCCATCCCCACCCCCACAATCCGTCCTCATGCTTTCCTTTCCACCACGGGGATGACTTTAACCAAGCAAGAAGATACTTTAAGCATATGTTGAGCATTGGAGAGAGGCCACAAAGCCTGTTTAAACCTAACACACTCTTACACACACACACACACTGAAACACACACACACACACACACACACACACACACACACACACACTCGCACACCTGCAGCTACTCTTTTATGGTCAAATCCCTCGTTTCTCGCTCTCTTTCTCTCCCCTGTTGGGCCTCACGCTGCTCGCTCTTGGCTCATGCCTCAGACTTTTGGCCGCGGCTCAAAAACCTTTGGACGTGCACGCATACACACACACACACACACACACACACACACACACACACACACACAACCCTCTGGGAAGTGCGTCTGCTAGCTGCTAAGCCGTTTAGCTCCTAATACCCACAACAAATACGCCGTACCCCCTCTTCTGGCTTTTGGGCTTTAACCAGAGCCTCTTCCACCAGTTGGATGTATTGTGTGTGTGTGTGTGTGTTTTCCTTTGCTTGTGTTTGCTTGTTTGGTTTTGGACGCAAATGTCCAGACCTTGTTGGGAAAACAGAAAAGTTAAATTACAGAAGCAAACCCAAAAAAATGATGGTTCTGGCTTTGGAAGGCTGGCTTGTCTGATCCGATCCCACAGAACAGAGGCTGTAGCACACACTGGCTGTGGTAGAAAATGGTCAGAATATGCAGTGAATGGAGCTGTGTAGCTGGAGTCCCCTCAGAGTGCCCATGCTGACCCTGTCCACTGCCAAAAGCGCCTACCTCAGGTGCGTGAGCATCAGAAACGAACCTTGGAGCAGTGGACGAAGGTGGGTGGCCTGGTCTGATGCATCATGTTTTCTATAACCTCTTGTGGACGGCTGAGTGAGTGTGCAGCACCGACCTGGGGAAGAGATGGCATCAGGATGCACCGTGGGAAGAAGACAAGCTGTTTGAGGAAGTGTGGTGCTCTGATCTGCTGGGAACTGGTGTACTTTTGGTGTTTTACCATCGCGTAGTACCTACTCTACTCGACTTTACTCGACTCTACTCTCTTTTTGGTCCTTAGTCCCTGGCCGGTTTTCCACTACCAAAGCTCCCCCTCTGAAATGTGTCCGGTGTCGTCTCAAACCCCTGTCTCTAATGGGAACAGCAGACTTTAGATACCACAACAACGGTGGCGGTAATGTTAAGCGGTGTTTACTCATGGTGTATTGGCGTGTTGTTGTTGTTTGGGACTGAACACAGCTCCGTCATCAGTTCAGACAGATCAGTAGAGTGTGTTCCTTCCTTGTTGCAGCGTCCAGCTCTCGCTGGATTCTTTCGTCGGCCACCGATCCAAGGAGCGTTTGAACCTCTTCAAAAGACAACGGCGTCATTTTACGAGCTGCCGTCGTGAGTCGGATAAAAACAAACGTGATCTCTGCTGCAGCTGGAGATTTTACAGATGGAGAGTTGGTGCTGGTCGTCTGCGTTGCGTGGCGTAGAGTGATGACTCTCTCTGGACAATCAGCGCTCTTCAAGGTTTACACGCCGTGGTTTAGTCCCTACTCGACTCGCTCTGAACCACGAGAGAACAGCCACTAAACAAGAACCCGCTTCCAGAACCAGAACCTGATTCACCTGGTGGAGAAGCAAAGAGTCATGTAAAGTACAGTAGATGATATTAACAGCAGTGGCCTATTTCAGCAGGATAATGCACCTTGCCACCCTGCAAACATACTCCAGCAATGACTTTGCCATTGACTTGGACTTGAGATACATGGAGGCTCCGCCCCCACCTCTCAGGACAGGATCTGCTGCTAACGTCTTGGAGTCAGAAGCCACAGGACACCTTCAGAGGTCTTCTGGACCCCATGGCCTTTCAGTGTATTGGTGCCAGCAGTTTACGGAGTACATCCAAGTGAACCCTGTTCAAATATAATGCACACTGTGTTAACTCACTTGTGTAACCTGACACTGTGTGTGTGTGTTTCCAAAAAAGGGAGGCTAATTCAGGATGGAGCCTGAGGGGGTCACAATGTGAGTGGAGGTTCATGTGTGTGTGTGTGTGTGTGTGTTCTCTTTGCCCCTCGATGTCTCCCCACTGTCTGACTGACTTAGAACAGCAGACTATACTGGCCTCCAGGAGTGTGTGTGTGTGTGTGTGTGTGTGTGTGTATGTGTGTGTGTGATCTCTAGCTTTGTGTGACTTTTCTGCATCTTTTGGCTTGATGTGTAACGTATCAGTGTGAACACTCTGGCCTCTTTTCCACTGCATAGTTGATCAGTATTTCAGACCAGAATGATCCGGAATGAGAAGAACAGAGTGTTCCTGTGCTGAGGAGCTGGATGTTCTGAGATTGTTCCTCTGCCCACAGCGCTCTCACCCTGGACACTGTTTCTTTAAATGAGAATGAGCCACATACAACTCACCCCCAAGTGGACAGCAACAAGGAGCAAGGCACATGAAATCTCTCAGTTTCTCTTCATTCTATACATTCTCTTCTTACTCTGCTCTCGTTTCCTGTTTTTTCAGCACAGTTTTCAGCTCTTGCTTTTGTGGTTTTAGCTTTTTTCTCTGCTTTTATGCCACAATTTTTCTTAGATTTTTTTTCTTTTATAGTTTTAGCTCTGTTATCTTCCTCTGCTCTGTCTTACTCTGTTTCACTGTCTTCGCTTGATTCTCTTTTTTCTGCACTCTATTTTTGACCATTTTAGCTTTGTTCTCTTCTTCACATCTCTCGTTTTCTCTTGTTTTGCCTGGTTCTCTTATTTCTCCACTCCTGTTTCTGATCAATGTTCTCCTTTCTCAGTTCTGGTCATATCCGTTTTCCTCAGTGTAATCACAGTCTAATTCTGCCTTCGCTCTAATGAAAGTAGGCCCTGGTGCTGTGATTGGACTTTAACTGTGATTTTAAATAAGACTTATTAGTAAAGACCTTTACACGAGCGCAGATCTAGAGTACTCTGTTGGTGGGCTTGCTCAGGTCAGAAATGTAACGCCACTCTGCAGTGAGGAGAGTGGTGGTGTTATCCACGGCACCACACAACCCCAGACCTTGGACCCTGGCCCTGTTCTAATGAAATGAAATGGCACCATTATTCCCGCAGATGGCTTCTTAACAGAGTTAACATCCGAGTCTGCCTCCACGCACTGATCCTCAGCCTGCTCCGTCCACTCCCTGCTCCTTTCTGTGCCGACTCCCTGGCTGATCTGGAGCCAGCTGATTGTATACGGACTCTTTGGAGCTGGAGCAGCTGGGAGAGCTGGCCTGGAGGCCAGAGCGGGCAGCAGGGTGCTGTGGACCAGCTGACCCTCGGCATTGTGCTGTTAACTGAGCCCATTTAACCCGCTCCTCCCTATTCCCCAGTCTATTAAAGGCCTGCTGGGCCTCTCTTACACGCACCCCAGCAGAAAGAGTGGCTCACATGGAGGAGGGGAAAGTGTGTGTGTGTGTGTGTGTGTGTGTGGTGGGGGGATGTGAAGTTACTAGTCTGGTTTTAAGATGGCTAGATAGACAAACATACACACTGATCAGCCATAACATTAATGCCACACTCATTGTCTATTCTCTCAGCTCCA
Organism: Hoplias malabaricus; assembly: GCF_029633855.1. Taxonomy (NCBI): domain Eukaryota; kingdom Metazoa; phylum Chordata; class Actinopteri; order Characiformes; family Erythrinidae; genus Hoplias; species Hoplias malabaricus. Next base: position 25,128,758 of record NC_089820.1, read on the forward strand.
CAGACCACACAGGAGCACTTTGTAGTTCTTCAGTTATAGGCCCCTTTAACTGTTCTTCAACGCCCAGGACCCCCACAGGGCAGGTATGGTGTGGGTGGTGGATCATTCTCAGTGCTGCAATGACACTGACGTTGATGTGTGTTGTGCTGGTGTAGAGTGGATCAGACACAGCAGTGCAGCTGGAGTTTTTAAACCCTGTGTCCTTTCTGTCCACTCTGTGAGACACTCCTTGCTCGTTGGTCCACCTTGTAGATGTAAATCAGAGACAGTAGCTCATCTGTTAATATACAATGTGTTGGTTGTCCTCTAGTCCTTCATCAGTGGACAGAGACAGAACACTGTCGGCTTGGTGGACTATTCTCAGCCCAGCAGGGACCCAGAAGGTTTTAAAAACTCGAACAGCTACTGCTGTATCTGATCCACTAACAGCACACACTAAAACTCCACCTAAATCATGCATGTTCTGTGGTGGTCCTGTGGGGGCTCTTGGCATTGACAAACAGGGTGAGGGGCTAAACAAAGTATGCAGAGCAATAGGTGGACTACAGTGTGTAATCATCTCATCTCATCGCTCTTTTTCCCTATCCATCCCCATCTTTCTTTCTGTTCTCTCTCTCTCTCTCTCTCTCTCTCTCTCCCTCTCTCTCTCTCTCTCTCTCTGTCTCTCTCTCTCTCTCTCTCTCTGTCTCTCTCTCTCTCTCTGGTTGTGGACGCTTCAGAAAGGTGATTCATCATGTGGTGGTTTAGACGTATTCAGTGAGGTTGACCACAGCTAGTTACCACACCAAATGAGGTGAGACCAGAGAGACCTCTCAGGGCCGAGCTGCTGCTTTCCCAGAAATGTGTGTGTTGTGTGTGTGTAAACCAAAAAAAACATCACCTTGTGGGGACCAAAACCTGGTTACCCACTCACATTATGGGGACTTGTCGTCCTTGTGGGGACCTCATGCTCGTCCCCACAATGTAAATCATTACATTTTAAGGTGAAGACCTTATTAATTTTAATTTTAATGCTAGGATTAGGGTGAAATAAAAGACTATGTGTGTGTGTGTGTGTGTTTTCCCGTGTTGATTTTTGTTGTTTTTCAGGAACATGAGAGTATGTGTGTCTGCGGATCCTTTGTGTTTATTCACCCGCCGCGTGTCTAAAGGTTCATTATGAAATTAGCTACAGTAGTTATAGGAGTTCCATCACTCCTGAGGACACTACACACACACACACACACACACACACACACACACACCAGAGCTCAGTGCTGGGAGGTTTATACCCCTCTGGCAGACTGGTGGCATTGAGCATGGTAAGCTTAGGCTCATGTGTAGTTACTCCAGAGTGCCCCTCTATATGAACAGTGCTTTTTTATAAATGTAATACGCTGTGTCCATAAAGAGACGGTGTCCTAAAAGGGACATACAGTGTGTATCGTCCTCTGCTATTGTCTGTGCATTTGTATGTGTGGTGTGTATGCATGTGCAGTGTGTGTGTGTGTGTGTGTGTGTGTGTGTGTATGAGAGAGAGAGAAAGAGAAAGAGAGCTGTCCAACAAGCTTGAACACATCCCAAAACCAGTGCTGGCTCCATCTCTCTTCTCCCTTCTTTCCGTTCTCCTCTGGAGCGCGACGTTTCCGTCCGTGGCGAGAGCCGTGGTGAGCTCCATTTGTTTATGTCGGGAACGCGCTGCCGGGAGCCAGGAGAGAGGCTCAGAAAAGAGAGGGGATATCACCGGCAGAGGTGCTGATTAAAGAGTGACCGCTGCTTCTTCTGATGGTCTGTAGGAATGTAGGAACATTGCTGTGAGGGTTCGATGGCAGTGGCCATGAGAGCGTTGGTGACATCAGGTTGGAGTTGGCCGCTCTGACTCCTAAGTCCTAGAGCTATAGGGTGGAGTTCCCGCGCTCTGCAGGACAGTGATGTAGGGGCTTTACACCCCTCTGGTCAACACTTGGCATTGAGCACGGAGACCTCAGAATGTTCAGCCAAGCACTGCTTTGAAGTGCAGCCTTTATACTGTAGCTTTACTTCTTCACCTCTTCGTGTTCGTCTGTAATTCACTCATTCTCTCTCTCTCTCTCTCTCTCTCTCTCTCTCTTTATTCCCCCCTCCCGATTCTTATAAGCACTGCACAAACACAAACACATAAACAAACCCAATTAGCTAATGACAGCTCTCTGGCCACTGAGAGGGGCCTGATTAAGGCTTACTAGCCGCCTACTGACCGCCTCTGTGGCATTGATTAATCATGTCTGGCCACGGAGTGGGCCTAGAGTGAGGGGAAAGGGAGGGGGAATGGTGTGTGTGTGTGTGTGTGTGTGTGTGTGTGTGTGTGTACATGGAAGATGTTTTAGAGTCATTCTTGGAGTGAAATATCCCATTCCAAGTAAATCTGTTCTTAGTTCCCACTTCACTTAATTCTCTCTCTCTCTCACTCTCTCTCTTTTTTCTCTTTTTCCTGGTTGTTGTTCTGTCTTTTATTTCTCTTTTACCTCTATTTTTATGCTCTGTCTTTCCTCTGCGTGTCTCTCTCTCTCTCTCTCTCTCTCTCTCCTTCTCTCTCTCTCTCTATCTATCTATCTATCTCTCTTTCTCTTTCTCTCTCTCTCTCTCTCTCTCTCTCTATCTATCTATCTATCTCTCTCTCACTCACTCACTCACTCACTCACACTCTCTCTCTCTCTCTCTCTCTCTCTCTCTCTCTCTTTCTCTCTTTTATAAGGTTCTGTTTTATAGTAACTATATAACTCTAGAATAAAGCCATGTCTCTGTGAAGCCCGGTTCCTGCCCCTGCTCCTGGGGAAGCCCTGGCCTGTGACTCCTTCCGCTGTTGAGCTGAGCTGGTTAAACCTGCTTCACACTGAGTCATATCCACCCTCTAAGACCTCTGAGAGTGTACAGGAGAGGGCCATACTGGATTAGCACCGGGGCCCTGTGCTTTAAAGCAACTGTCTGTAAACACAGCGACCGGCTCCTTCTCCCTCTCCACCGGCAGACGGAGAGTTAACTCTCTCTCCCCGTTTCCCCTGCCGTCTGACGCAGCGTCTGGGCCAGTTAAGGGGGGGCGGGAAGAGGAGCACAGGAAAGCAGTGTGTCCAGGGTTTGGTCCCTTCGCTGCGTTTGTTTTGGCCGGACGCCCCGCATTTTTGCGCTTGTTTTTCTAATTTGCCTTAACGGCAGCGCGATGGTTTTCGGCTCTCCAGCCGGGGGCTGGGGAGCCCCTATTTTTATGCCGGTGGACGCCTCGGCGTTTATGACCATAATGGGACGAATTCAACCTCTTCACTTTTATTTCTTTTCCTCCTTCTCTCAGCCCTCTCTCTTCCTCTGTTCCTCTCTAGGTTTTGGGATGGAATGTGACCTCCTCTGATCAGACCCCTGTGCTAATTCAACCACAGAAAGACTGGAGACACACACACACACACATACCCTGGATATAGCCAGGAGAATATGGGTCAAGTTCTTCAGTAACACCAGGAGATGGAGGTCCAGAACAGATTTTAGTATGTATACTTACACACATGGTGGCGCAGCAGATTAGTGTCGCAGTCACACAGCTCCAGGGACCTGGAGGTTGTGGGTTTGATTCCCGCTCCGGGTGACTGTCTGTGAGGAGTGTGGTGTGTTCTCCCTGTATCTGCGTGGGTTTCCTCCGGGTGACTGTCTGTGAGGAGTGTGGTGTGTTCTCCCTGTGTCTGCGTGGGTTTCCTCCGGGTGACTGTCTGTGAGGAGTGTGGTGTGTTCTCTCTGTGTCTGCGTGAGTTTCCTCCGGGTGACTGTCTGTGAGGAGTGTGGTGTGTTCTCCCTGTGTCTGAGTGGGTTTCCTCCGGGTGACTGTCTGCGAGGAGTGTGGTGTGTTCTCTCTGTGTCTGCGTGAGTTTCCTCCGGGTGACTGTCTGTGAGGAGTGTGGTGTGTTCTCCCTGTGTCTGTGTGGGTTTCCTCCGGGTGACTGTCTGTGAGGAGTGTGGTGTGTTCTCTCTGTGTCTGCGTGGGTTTCCTCCGGGTGACTGTCTGTGAGGCGTGTGGTGTGTTCTCCCTGTGTCTGCGTGGGTTTCCTCCGGGTGACTGTCTGTGAGGAGTGTGGTGTGTTCTCCCTGTGTCTGCGTGGGTTTCCTCCGGGTGACTGTCTGTGAGGAGTGTGGTGTGTTCTCTCTGTGTCTGCGTGGGTTTCCTCCGGGTGACTGTCTGCGAGGAGTGTGGTGTGTTCTCCCTGTGTCTGCGTGGGTTTCCTCCGGGTGACTGTCTGCGAGGAGTGTGGTGTGTTCTCTCTGTGTCTGCGTGGGTTTCCTCCGGGTGACTGTCTGTGAGGAGTGTGGTGTGTTCTCCCTGTGTCTGCGTGGGTTTCCTCCGGGTGACTGTCTGTGAGGAGTGTGGTGTGTTCTCCCTGTGTCTGCGTGGGTTTCCTCCGGGTGACTGTCTGTGAGGAGTGTGGTGTGTTCTCTCTGTGTCTGCGTGGGTTTCCTCCGGGTGACTGTCTGCGAGGAGTGTGGTGTGTTCTCCCTGTGTCTGCGTGGGTTTCCTCCGGGTGACTGTCTGCGAGGAGTGTGGTGTGTTCTCTCTGTGTCTGCGTGGGTTTCCTCCGGGTGACTGTCTGTGAGGAGTGTGGTGTGTTCTCCCTGTGTCTGTGTGGGTTTCCTCCGGGTGACTGTCTGTGAGGAGTGTGGTGTGTTCTCCCTGTGTCCCTGTGTTCCTCCGGGTGCTCCGGTTTCTTTCCACACTCCAAAAGCACACGTTGGTTGGTGGATTGGCGACTCAAAAGTGTCCGTAGGTGTGAGTGTGTGAGTGTGTTTGTTGCCCTGTGAAGGACTGGTGCCCCCTCCAGGGTGTGTTCCCGCCTTGCGCCCAATTATTCCAGGTAGGCTCTGGACCCACCGCGACCCTGAACTGGGTAAGGGTTACAGATAATGAATGAATGAATGAATACTAACACACACACACGTTTTTAAATACCTGTGCTATAGTAACTCTTCTGTGTGGTCCACTTTAGGCAGGTACTGTCCACTGCACACTGGGAACTCACACAACACTCTCTGACCAAAACATTAAGACCCTCACAGTTTGGACCTTGTGAAAGTGGATCAGATGCTTACAGCGACCACTTCATCTGCGTCCAACATCAACAAGAACTGACCGTTCACCTGTTAAACCTGTGGTTTAGTTTATATATGTATGCTTTCTCTGAGTCTTAATGCTGGCCTATCAGTGGCTATGTGTGTGTGTGTGTGTGTGTGTGTGTGTGACAGGCCTTGCATTGCTAATAGACAGCACATGTGGTCTTTGCATTGCTGGACTCTGGGGGTCCGCTTGTGCCCCTCCTCCTCGTCTCATCCCCCATTCATCCTTTCATTAATCCATTCCAAGGCCCCATTCACTCAGTCCTATGGCTGCGGAGAGGGGGAGGGAGGGGAGGAACAGGAGGAGAGAGAGAGAGAGAGAGAGAGAGAGAGAGAGAGAAGTGGTGTCCTGTTGCTCTTGCCTTTTTTTAGAAAAGAAGAAAAAAAAAACAATTGGTGTGCAAATGGCTGGTTTTCCCTTCATTCTTGGTGTGTGGAACTTTTCTTCATTCTGTGTGTGTGTGTGTGTGTGTGAGACTTCAGTAAAAGGAAATAGCCGAGTGAAAAACAAATCTGTGTTTTTGTACAGTGTTTGCAGGACGACAACTTTCCTCAGCGGTTTAAAGATGGCGCAGTGGAAGATGGCGGGGAAGAACACAGCTTGTAAACTGTGGGAACAAATTAACAAACCTTGGCCATGAATGAACCACCGTTGTAATTTAAGGCCACAAATTAAGACACTGTGGCCACGACTGAGAAACGTTCACAGGATTGAAAGGAGACGATCAGAGGGGACCACAAACGTCCTGGGAACAGGCCGCAAACAGTGTCCAAAAGCTCAGAAAACATCCACGCAATCTGCAAACTGTTCCCTCAGGAAGTGTAAGGTAGATTTACCGTAAATACCTGCATTTAATGGGTAGCAGCTAGTTGGAGTTTTATGGGACATGCTTCACAGCTACACAGTAATGTATCTATAGAACTACCCTGCAGTAAAGGGTTAATATTCACTTATCAGCCATAACATTAAAGCCACAGTCACTGGATTCTACATTCACTGTCCATTCCCCCAGCTCTTTGTAGTTCTACAACTACAGATATGTTGCTCTGCATACTTTGTTGGCTCGTTCGCCTTGTTCTTTAACAGTCCGGATCATCACAGGGCTACCACAGAGCAGGTAGGATTTGGGTGGCGCTGCAGTGACACTGATTTCTAACTCTGTTACTACGTGTTTATAATAGACACAACACCACAAGGATCAAACCCCACAGCAGCATTCTGCCCCTGTGTGAACAGCCGCTTTCAGCTCATGTTCCTTCAAATGATAATGAGCCGCTCGCTGTTCACCCCGACCCCGAGCGCACAGCAGTGAGGAGCAGAAGCTCTGGTTTTTAGCCGTTTTCACTCTGTTCTCTTTCTTCTCCATTCTTCGTTTTTACTCAGTGCTCTTATTTCTCTCTTATTTCTTTGTGTCTGTTTTGCTGCATTTAACTTCGTCTTTGCGCTTTCACATGAACATGGGTCCAGTGCTGTGATTGGACAGACTCAGACGAGGGGACGGGGCTATTCTAAAGTCTCCGCACATGACGTCAGATGCAGATGTTTTTTTTGGACATAGGCAGATCACAGAGAACTGACAGGGTGCTCGTGTTTCACAGTGTGTGGGTTGGTGGGCTCCAGATCCCCACAGTAATTTGCACATTCACTGAACAAACAGATTCTTTTCTGAATGAAGTTGGGATTAGGGGGATGCTCCATTTAAACCCAATCATGACACTCATCTGTTTCCAGTGGAATGTTACAAACAGGTGTTTTTTGAGCATTCCTCAACTTTCCCAGTCTTTTGCTGCCCCTGTCCCAACTCTTTTGGAATATGTTCATTCATTCATTCATTCATTCATTCATTAGCTGTAACCCTTATCCAGTTCAGGGTCGCAGTGGGTCCAGAGCCTACCTGGAATCATTGGGCGCAAGGCAGGAATACACCCTGGAGGGGGCACCAGTCCTTCACAGGGCAACACACACACTCACACATTCACACCTACGGACACTTTGGACACTTTGAGTCATCAATCCACCAACCAACGTGTGTTTTTGGACTGTGGGAGGAAACCGGAGCACTAGGAGGAAACCCACGCAGACACAGGGAGAACACACCACACTCCTCACAGACAGTCACCTGGAGGAAACCCACGCAGACACAGGGAGAACACACCACACTCCTCACAGACAGTCACCCGAAGGAAACCCACGCAGACACAGGGAGAACACACCACACTCCTCACAGACAGTCACCCGGAGGAAACCCACTCAGACACAGGGAGAACACACCACACTCCTCACAGACAGTCACCCGGAGGAAACCCACGCAGACACAGGGAGAACACACCACACTCCTCACAGACAGTCACCCGGAGGAAACCCACGCAGACACGGGGAGAACATACCACACTCCACACAGACAGTCACCTGGAGGAAACCCACGCAGACACAGGGAGAACACACCACACTCCTCACAGACAGTCACCCGGAGGAAACCCACGCAGACACAGGGAGAACACACCACACTCCTCACAGACAGTCACCCGGAGGAAACCCACGCAGACACAGGGAGAACACACCACACTACTCACAGACAGTCACCCGGAGGAAACCCACGCAGACACAGGGAGAACACACCACACTCCTCACAGACAGTCACCCGGAGGAAACCCACGCAGACACAGGGAGAACACACCACACTCCTCACAGACAGTCACCCGGAGGAAACCCACTCAGACACAGGGAGAACACACCACACTCCTCACAGACAGTCACCCGGAGGAAACCCACACAGACACAGGGAGAACACACCACACTCCTCACAGACAGTCACCCGGAGGAAACCCACGCAGACACAGGGAGAACACACCACACTCCTCACAGACAGTCACCCGGAGGGAACCCACGCAGACACAGGGAGATCACACCACACTCCTCACAGACAGTCACCCGGAGGGAACCCACGCAGACACAGGGAGAACACACCACACTCCTCACAGACAGTCACCCGGAGGAAACCCACACAGACACAGGGAGAACACACCACACTCCTCACAGACAGTCACCCGGAGGAAACCCACACAGACACAGGGAGAACACAACACACTCCTCACAGACAGTCACTCGGAGTGGGAATCGAACCCACTTTGGAATATGTTGCAGGCCTCAAATTCAAAAGGAGTGAATATTTGCAATAGAACAATACAGTTTATCCGTTTGAGCATTAAATATCTTGTCTTTGTGGTGTGTTCAATTGAATAGAGTTTGAAAAGGATGTGCAAATCATTGTATTCTGTTTTTATTTAAGTTTTACACAATGTCCCAACCTCATTGGAATTGGGGTTGTATATCCCTTTGATTATGTGACTAAACAGTTGCTATAGACACTCAGTATGCGTTGTGTTATGTGTAATGTATAAGACATCCTAACTAGGAACACGTATACAGTTATATTAGAAACTCAATAGAAAGAGTGTAAATGTTTAAGATATTTGGTGTTGTGTGTGTCTGTGTGTGTGTGTGTGCATCTGCCTGTTAGGCCTGTCAGTACGGTTACAGCTTTACTCTTAGTCTCTGGTGAACAGATAAATACTCTACAATGGCTACTTTGATAAGACGTCTGTGGAGATGTAAATGACCAAATGGTAAAGAGACAAAACAACTGTCCTTCTCTGCATCCTCCCAAACAGAGGGAAGGCCTCTTCTGAAAAGAGCACTAGGCCTTTCTTACCTCTTTCACTTCCAGAAAAAAAGAAGTGTGAAATTCTGGAAAGGGGGATTTAGAGAAGAAAAGAAGAGCCTCTGCCATCCAACACATTCCTACTATCTCACACACTCTCTGAGGGTTACTTAGCAAAGGAGTGGACATGTCTGGATGTGTTACAAAGAGGTGTTTGCCCGTGTCTGTTATTTCAATTTCATTATTCATATTAGTAACATTGTTGTTATTATTTATAATTATTATTAATTTGTAATTATTAGCCATAAATGTAATATTCTTATTATTATTTTCACTCAAATCTAAGAAATGTTTTTTCCTCCTCCTCCTGTCCTCAAATTCGCCAGTTTGGAGATATGAGCTTTTGCCCTGACAGCGATGATATACTCCTAGTTGTCAGAGGGTTGTCAGGGGTAACCGCAGAAGGTGATTGGCAGGCTGTGGGTGTGTGGTTGGAGGGTTGTGGCTGTTTGTGTGTGTAGCTGTGTGTGTGGAATGGAGACGGAGAAAAAGGGGGCAGCTAGTGTCCAGAGATAAGGGACAGGATGACCCCCGGGAGGAGCCCAGGACAAAGGAAATAGAGCCGTCAGAAAACTCTTAGATAGAGAGGAGTCAGAACCTGCCAAAAACGGAGAGAAAGAGAAGCACAACAAAAGCCTGGGTCTGAGCAGGAGGCCCCTCTGAGGAGGCTGACCATGCGGCACATGGGGAAGGAAAAGGTCCCGGTCAGTTTGACTCCTCCACGATCACAGCTCTAATTTCTGTGGAGCTAAACCTACCACAATGTAGAGCAAACTGCCTATAAATACGCTCCACTTTATGGGACAGGTCAGGTGGGCGAGTGTCAATATACTGTACCGCACATTTAAATGCCTTGGATTTGTGACATCACAAAAACTAAAAATGAATTCAGTGTATAACAACTTGTAGGTGGTGGGGGCGGGGCATTCATTTGAACAAATATGTCACACTCGTATATTTCCAGAGTGAGGAGGATTCATCACTTTCTGAAAAATCATGGCAACCCTGAAATATCTTAGCAACCACCTGGGATACTATTGCAAGTACTTAGCAACAACTAAGCAATAACCAGGGAACAACACCTTTATTGCAACTACCTGGCACCTCACTAGTGACCACCTGGAAAACACATAGCAACTCCTTAGCAACCACTTAACAACATGCCTATTAACTAACAACTTCAAATACAATAACAAGCACAAAGCAACCCCTTAGCAACTACCTAGCAATGTCCACACGAGAACAGCGACAACAACGTTTTCATAAATCTCCACCGTGTTGTGTTTGTTACTAACAACAAACACAACACACACATCTGTGAACTTTTGAGATCAGATCTGAGCTACAGCTCATCAGTGCCTTCTTCTCCCAACAATGCCGAGAGGCCATTCCTCATACAGTCATACAGTGTGTACAGCATATAGCTCACCTTCTGTGGATGTACAAGTTAATTTTGAGGCCCTCCCTCGTGTAAACCACACGCAGACAGATAACAGACAGATACACACACCGACAGACAGACAGACATCAGACTGACAAGAAGTCAAAGACAGACAGAAATCAATAGACGAATGGACAGACAGAGAAAGACCAAGAGACGGAAGGCATGTATTTCCTCAAGAGACACACAGTGATACTGACAGAGTACATAATGATCTCCTCTGAAAGTGTTGAAGCCACTCCAGACTCAACAATGCAGTCTGGCCACAGTCCAGAGTCGAGGGGTGACTGAGTTCAGAGCTCAGAAATATGTCCAAACCCAAGCCTTGAGCTAAACAGACCAGTTCTGCCTGAGTACGGCTGAACAACAACGACCGGCCAGAAACAGGCTGCGACGGAAGGGTGATGTACACGTCAACAGGGAAAAGAAGAGTGTTTCTAACTATAATTTAACTGCCATTTGTTTATTTGTAAATTGCTTTAATTCTTATTGAGCAGATAAACATACAAAAAAATCTTTTCAGTGTTTACGCTGACGAATATAGTTTTATTTTGTAAAATATAAATAATGAATTTGACACCTTTAACACACTCCAAGTTTCGTCAGAGGCAAAACAAGACTGAAAAAGAAAACACGTAGCACTGTACAGGGGTGTTAAAAGAAACAGCTACGAGGGGGGAGGGGGAGGGGGGGGGGGCTGTTCTCTGGTTTGATTACATTCACAAACTTTGTTCAACTTAAGACGCTAAAAGTTTGAAAGAAAACATCAACTTTTTTTGTATGTTGCTCAATTTTGTAGGGGTTTTGGTTTGTGTTTACTTTCATGTTGTTAGCGCGCTCCTGGATTTAGGGTCAGCTATCAACAGCAAAATAAATCAAAATTATCCACCTATGGAGCAGGAATAGAGCATTATCCTCATCTTGGTTAATGATTCTCAACGTTTGGAGTCTCTCCGCTGCCTAAAATCCTCAAAATGCATTTTTCCTGCTGTGAGTGGAGAGAGAGAGAGAGAGCCTGGTGGTGCAGACCTAGACCCTTTGTCTTTTATTCATTCACAGACACCGGGGCTTCATAAACACATTACAGCACTTTCCAGCGCAAACCGTCAGGAGAGCAGCAAATAGTGAGGAAATATCCACTGAATTATAGGAAAAGTGTTTTACTGATTAAAATCATAAATGTCACCTTCAAGGAGGAACTCCAAAGATATTAATGAGGAACTCCAAAGATATTAATGAGGAACTACAGAGATATTAATGATGAACTACAGAGATATTAATGAGGAACTCCAAAGATATTAATGAGGAACTACAGAGATATTAAGGAGGATCTACAGAGATATTAATGAGGAACTACAGATATATTAAGGAGGATCTACAGAGATATTAATGAGGAACTACAGAGATGTTAATGAGGAACTACAGAGATATTAAGGAGGATCTACAGAGATATTAATGAGGAACCACAGAGATTTTAATGAGGAACTACAGAGATATTAATGAGGAACTACAGAGATATTAATGAGGAACTACAGAGATGTTAATGAGGAACTACAGAGATATTAAGGAGGATCTACAGAGATATTAAGGAGGAACTACAGAGATGTTAATGAGGAACTACAGAGATATTAAGGAGGAATTACAGAGATTTTAAGGAGGAACTACAGAGATATTAAG
>NC_089820.1:25143203-25165703 GCF_029633855.1 Hoplias malabaricus
TCACTGTTCATGTGAATATTACTATTCACATTGTGATTTTGCATGACAATACACACACACACACACACACACACAGAGGGTCTTCCTTAATCTTAAAATTCTGTATAAAGTTGTATAAATGCCAAGGAAAATAAACATCTCAAATTACAATGAAAACTAATATTTATTTTATTATATTATTTAATATTTTATTATTCTATTTTAATATATTTTCCACCACTCATTTAGGAGCGTATCGGTAGCTCTGTCATGAAAGATCTGCTCCGATTAAAAGGCAACAGTGGTCTTCTAATTATGTAAAAATGCACCAAAAATAAAACCCAAAGTCCCACAAAAAATGTTTTTTTTTTTTATTGAATCCTTATCCTGATCTTAAGCTTAATTTGAGTTTCCACAAGACACTCCTCCCATCGAGCCCTGACCCCTGAGACTGGGCTTTAACCGCTCACTGTCCACCAGCTTCTCAGTGTACCTTATTAACCCAGCTCTTACCACACTCCGAACACAGCGTTAGACAACTACACACTGCACACTATCACACCGTACCGCCACCGTTTCTACAGTCAGACTACTCTCTGTTTATAAACTGCTTGTTTCTTAGGCACTGTTCTTTGTTTGTTCCAGTGGCGATTGCTCTAAGAATGCAAGGAAAGCTCACTTAAAAAATAAGTGATCAAATATATACTGGTGTGTGTACATGTCATTGAATAAATATGCACTACAACGTGCTCAACTTTTGTTCAGAATCAGCTTCTTATCACTGGTAAAGACATGGCTTTCCTCTCAATCATTCCCGCAGCTTCACGGTGCTTTAAACAGTGAGGACGCTGAGCGTCCACAGAGTTCAATAGCGAAGCAGCGAAGTGCAGCGAAACGAGACGAGTGATTGGATAAATGCTGGGCTTTGTTCCGCCCATCGGACGCTCAGCGTCTCTGGGGGTCTATGGGGCAGTGGGCTGGCCTCGGCTGGCCCGGACGCTCAGCTTCTGCATGATGATTGGATGATCTGTCTGAGGCTGTATCCCTTTTTGATTGACAGCGAAATGAGCGAATCAGCGATCCTTTGGTGTAAAGATCTGTGGGAGCACAGGCGGACACACTTCACATGGGCCAAGGCCGTTTAAGCAGCCTAGCTCTGCTGGCCATTGAGAGGACACTAGTCAAGTCCCTGGAAAAGACGCCTTGTTGGTACGACAGGGTCACAGATCATTTTCTTGAAAAGGAACAGAGGGTAGAATTTACGTATAAATAAACCGACACATTTTATGATGTAGGCCGAAATTGAGCTTCCCCTCCTTGAAAGACCAGCATCCGCCACTAGTTTGTTCTGCTCTGTTTTCTCAGTGTTTCTTTCGCTATGCTCTGAGGGTGTTTTCCCTGCCACTGTTGCTCTCTCTCTCTCTCTCTCTCTCTCGTCCAGATTGTTCGGGAGCAGTGGCTAAACCAAACAAAAAGAGGATTCTTCACAGGAAATCAGGACAATGTCATCTTTGTTGCGTGTTTTCTTTGGGTTCTTACTGCTTCAGTTCTTCTCGACTTAAGGCTGTGGTCTGGTGTGAAACCGCGGATGGCAACTGTGCAATATTTCTCCTGGCAAATATCTGAGACTGAGGAACACACGGTTATAACGTGGAAGCACTTGCTCTGGAGGAGTAAGGGGTCACCGTGCAGTGTGCAGTGGTGGATTTAAGCGGAGGGAAAACGGGCAGCTGTCCAGGGTGGCATCATCCCACAACTCAAAGCGGAATGATAATACTTGCACATCACAACACAGTTAAAGGCAGATGCTGGGGTATTTGTACATGTATCTGATTGGTGTGGTACAGTGGTAACATCATTGGCTCCTATGAGAGAGCTGGGTCTGGGAAACCAGTCTGTGCTGCACCAATAAGAGTTCTTGGGCAAGACTCCTAACACTGCATTGGCCTACGTGTTATAGCTCACATAAGTCACTCTGGATAAGAGCGTCCTCCAAATGACATAAATATAAATGTATCTGTGCATATTATTACCCCACCTTTGTTTGTAATGCTCTTGATTTGAATGGTCTCTTTCACCTGTGATTGTAACTGTCCTAAAACACTATATTTACGAGATACAGTAAAAAGCCAATATTAAACCATAGAATAGGGCTCTGGAGCAGCTGCACATGAGCCTAACCTAACCATGCCCAATGCCAAGTGAGGGCTAGAGGGGCATAAAAACCACCCCCCAATGTTTGCACCATATTTGATGTTTGTGATAAAGGACAGATCATCCAGCGTCAGAACCTGACCACGCTCGTGTTTATGTGGCTCAGCGCAAACAAATCCTCGCAGCAATGGTCCAACATATTACTGAGCACAGCCTATGGCCTTCATTTCAGAGGAAAGGCTGGACGAGCAGGTGTCCACTTAGTGTTGAGCAGGTAGTGTATGAGGATTGAAAGTAGTGCAGATCCACTCATAATTAATGTCACACTGCCTTTCTCTCTGTGTGTGTGTGTGTGTGTGTGTGTGTGTGTGTGTGTGTATACACAAGAAGCACAATGTGTGTTTGTGTGGTTCCTCTTTGGCGAGTTGCCCTTTTCTCCGAATGGATTTTCAGATGATGTTTAGTGGAGGAGATCAATGAGTCGCAGCCAGTGGCCAGAGCAGCCGTCAATGGGAAGGAAAGCTGCAGGACGGTGGAATCAAGGAAATGGATTTTTCTCTTCACCTCTTCCTGTCTTTCTCTTTATCTCCTTCCAAAGGGCCCAGTGCTTCAGAGAAAATGAAAAGAAAGGAGATGAAAACAGGAAAGAAGAGAACAGAACAGAAGAGAAGAGAAGAGAAGAGAAGAGAAAAAGGAGAAGAGAAGAGCAGAGAAGAGAAAAAAGAAGAGAAGAGTAGAGAAGAGAAAAAGGAGAAGAGAAAAGTAGAGGAAAGGAGAGAAAAGTAGGGAAGAGAAGAGAAAAGGGAGTAGAGAAGACTAGAGAAGAGAAAAAGGGAAAGAGAAGAGTAGAGAAGAGAAGATAAAAGGAGAAGAGAAGAGAAAAGGGAGAATAGAAGAGAAAAAGCAGAAGAGAAGAGAAGAAAAAATAAAATAAAGCAGAAGAGTGGAGAAGAGAATAGAACAGAAGAGAAGAGAAAAAGGAGAAGAGAAAAGAAGAAAAAAAGAGAATAAAGCAGAAGAGTGGAGAAGAGAATAGAAGAGAAGAAGAGATGAGAGTGGAGAAGAGAAGAGAAAAGAAGAAAAGAGAAGAGAATAAAGCAGAAGAAAGAGAAGACAAGAGGAGAGAAGTGAGAAGAGGAGAGAAGAGAATAAAACATAAGAAAGAAGAGAAGAGACAGAAGAGAAGTGAATAGAGGAGAAAGAGAAGAGAAGAGAACAGAGTTCTACATGAATCTCAGAGAATATAGACAGATGTATATACTTCTATGAATACGTATAAATATCTGCCTGATTTACTGATTACTGACGTGTTGTTGATGCTGCGGGTCTTTATTCCCCTCTCTCCATCCTCCTCTTGCTCATGTGCAGCTGCTCCACAGCGTCCCTGTCTACTGCTCAGTGCTGGTCTATGAAGAGTACACAGGTTTTCTCTACAGTGACTATAAGGGTGTCCACAAAGATTTGAACACAATGTACAGCACTTCAGAGCTACACAACCACACACACACACACACACACACACACACACACAGTGCAGAAGTGCAGACATTCCAAACGTGTGAAAAGCCTTGAGAAGTGGGCAGAAGGTGTCAAGCCTGTTGATCTTATCTTCTCTCTTTTCTTATGAGCCATTCCTCTCTCTCTCTCTCTTTCTCTCTCTCTCTCTCTCTCTCTCTCTCTATAGCCTACTCTCACTCGCCCCCTCCCCCCCACCATCCTTCCTCCTCTTCCTTGACGATAAATTACACACAAACTCAATGCACATCTCTTTGTTCTGGCCGCCAAATAATTCAATTCATTTCGGCGCAGGCTCTATATTCTCACTGATGAATGCACGGGCAATGCAATTACACTGCTTCATGCATTACTACACAGCTCACACACACACACACACACTGACAAAGTGCATGCCTTAACTGAGTTATACCACTAAGAAGGGCCTCTCTCTCTCTCTCTCTCTCTCTCTCTCTCTCTCTCTCTCTTCTACACAAGCATACACACATTCTCTCGCTTTCTTTCCCTCATTCTTTCTCTCTGTCACTCTCTCTCTCCTGCACAAACACTCTTGGAGAGTTGGGTGATTAGTTCTGGATCACAAACACCACTCCAAATCATCCCAAAGGCACCGGAAGCTCCATTGCTTCAGAGAATGTAGTTGCTCTGCTCTACAGCCCAGTGCTGGGGGCTTTAAAGTTTAGCACCGGCCGCAGTGACAGCAAACGTTCAACAGTTTAACACACTCTCACAAAAACACTGATGAGGATGATTCCTCATCATTTGCTGCTTTCCTTTCGGTTTGCACTCAAGACTAGTCTAATGTGTTTACAAAGCCCTGGCGTCTGTAAATGGGGACAAAAATAAACTGTCTTGGTCCGGTATGCTGGGCTTTCTCGTCCTCTCTCTCTGCTCATGGAACAGAAACGGCATCTGACAACAGAGAGAACTCCAAATTATGGAGATAGATTGCTCCATAGGTGGATAACATACTTATTTGGGCTGTTTCGGATTACTTAAGGTGGAACGGATGCCAAATTCGGGACATCGCTAACTGCATGAAAGTAAACGCAGACCTAAAATGCTACAAAACATTTGTAACAAAGTTTAAGTTTCTGTGACTTTTGTGATTCAAACAGTGAATAAAAACCTACAGACAACTTAGAAGTTTCTCTTCAGCCACGTACCAACAATTCCACCTTAAAATATGCAGAGCTTCTGAACATAAACAAACCAGACAACAGCATTTCAACCTTTAGAGATCTCTCCAATGTCCAAATAGCTCCAGGTGAGTTTTCTCGGCCACGGCTCAAACAGAGACGGACAGAGATGTGAGCTCCTATTTCTCATTTACAGAGCCAGGACACGTGCTTTGTTTTTTTTTTTTAAGAAACAAAAGAGCCAACATAGCGGCACGGTGGTGCAGCAGGTTAGCGCCACAGTCACACAGCTCCAGGGACCCAGAGGTTGTGGGTTCGAGTCCTCCTCCGGGTGACTGTCTGTGAGGGGTGTGGTGTGTTCTCCCTGTGTCTGCGTGGGTTTCCTCCGGGTGACTGTCTGTGAGGGGTGTGGTGTGTTCTCCCTGTGTCTGCGTGGGTTTCCTCCGGGTGACTGTCTGTGAGGAGTGTGGTGTGTTCTCTCTGTGTCTGCGTGGGTTTCCTCTGGGTGAATGTCTGTGAGGAGTGTGGTGTGTTCTCCCTGTGTCTGCGTGGGTTTCCTCCGGGTGAATGTCTGTGAGGAGTGTGTTGTGTTTTCCCTGTGTCTGCGTGGGTGGATTAGTGACTCAAAAGTGTCCATAGGTGTGAGTGTCTGTGTCGCCCTGTGAAGAACTGGCGCCCCCTCCAGGGTGTGTTCCCGCCTTGTGCCTAATGATTCCAGGTAGACTCTGGACCCACCGCGACCCTGAACTGGATAAGGGTTACAGGCAATGAATGAATGAATGAAAAGAGTCAATATACATGACAGCCTTAATTCTACAAACCCTATCCCTCCAAAGAACACAGTTCCACTGTTCCACATTGTAGCACATGCTGTGTTTTTGAGAGAGTGTAAAGTTTGGAAGTATACCGGAACCTTAATACTACAGACCCTACCACTCCAGAGAACACAGTTCCACTGTTCCACAACCCTACACCCTCAGAGCACATGCTCTGTATTTGAAAGTGTAAATATTGTAAGTACATGGGGTCCTTATCCATAAACCCAACCACTCTAGAGAACACCGTTCCACTGTTCCATAGCCCTTACCTCCTCATAGCACATGCTTTGTGTTTGAGAGTGTAAGGGCTGAAAGTGCATGAGGCCTATAGACCTTATCATTTCAGAGAACACCGTTCCACAGTTCCACAGCCCTACACCTTAGTAACACATGCTCTGTTTTTCAGAGAGTAAAGAGTGAAAGTGCCGGGGTGGGGGGGTGGTCCTTAATCCCACAGACCCCACCAGCCTCAGCAACTTAAAAAGCTTTTCCGTGGGCGTCCCGGTTGTCGCCTGCGGAGAAAGGAGCGGAAGGACCCTGCGGCTGATTAATGGACCAGGTGTAAACAAAGCCCTTGAAACAAAAGCGGCGGGTGTAAAGAAGCGAGATAAGGAGCAACTCCAGTCAAGTTCGCCTTCATCGCTCTTCCGCTAACGACCTCTACTGTCGCCCTGAGACGGCTGGAGCGAGGGAACGGGGCGAGACAAGGGAGAGGACGAGAAGAAAAGACGCCCCTGACACACACATTCATTCCTGCGGTGATAAGAGATAATTACTGCGGGGAGCGACTCTGCCGGGCTCCTCGGGATGAATAAATAAATACAGAAGGTGCGGAGCATATGACCTGCGTGAAATATGGACAATGCCGTTACTGATTTAATTTAAACAGACGTCTACTTATTGTGTGAGGCCCGGACTCAAAACCAGAATTTCAACCCGGAAAAGCCCCACAGAGTCTTTGAGTCCGAATGAAAGATGGGAGTGGCTTCGTTTGCATAGAATAAATAGATTTCCAAAACATGTTTCTTTTAGCTTAATGTCCACATAAACACTGTTTCTAAACTTTTGGAACTTAGAGGTATGTTTACAGTTAGGTTTGGGTTTAAGTTTAGAGTTAGTGGATGTTTTAAGGCTGATTTTATGGAGCTAAATTTCTAACATAAATATTTGAATCTGAAATTTAAATATTAGAATTATATTTATCTGGATTTTGTACACTGTGAGGAGTGTGGTGTGTTCTCCCTGTGTCTGTGTGGGTTTCCTCTGGGTGACTGTCTGTGAGGAGTGTGGTGTGTTCTCCCTGTGTCTGCGTGGGTTTCCTCCAGGTGACTGTCTGTGAGGACTGTGGTGTGTTCTCCCTGTGTCTGCGTGGGTTTCCTCTAGGTGACTGTCTGTGAAGAGTGTGGTGTGTTCTCCCTGTGTCTGCGTGGGTTTCCTCCGGGTGCTCCTGTTTCCTCCCACAGTCCAAAAACACACGTTGGTAGGTGGACTGGAGACTCAAAAGTGTCCATAGGTGTGAGTGTGTGAGTTAATGTGTGAGTGTGTGTCTGTGTTGCCCTGTGAAGGACTGGCGCCCCCTCCAGGGTGTATTCCTGCCTTGCACCCAATGATTCCAGGTAGGCTCTGGATCCACCGCGACCCTGAACTGGTTAAGGGTTACAGACAATAAATTAATTAATTTTGTATATTTGAAAACCTTGTACACTCACTTTCCATTCTCTCAGCTCCACTGACCACAAAGTTACTTTTCGTAGTTCTACAACTACAGACTGTATTCCATCTGTTGCTCTGCATACTTTCCAGTCCCTATTTCACCCTCCAGAGGACCCCCACAGAGCAGGTGTGATGTGGTGGTGGATCATTCTCAGCGCTGCGGTGACACTGACGTGGTGTTTTTTTAGTGTGCGTTACGCTGGTGTGAGTGGATCAGACACAGCAACGCTGCTGGAGTTTTTGAAGTCTAGACACTGCTGTTACTGCAACAACAACAGACTCTCGGATCATCAGGGTGTCTACAAACATTTGGAAGTGCACAGTGTGTGTCATTAAACCCAGAACAGGTTTGTTGGTGGTCTCGCTTTGGAGGAGGTCTTAAATAAGGCCTGGTTTAATCCCATCGTCTGTTTGGCGTTTTTGAGGTCTCACGCTGAGAGGTGGACGGTGAGATACAACAACTCACAGTGACTTCCTTTCTCAGTGTCACCTTTATCCTGCTAGGGTGTGTGGCCCCTCCGTCCATTGCAGTATGTTCTGTATCAGAGCGGAATGGAAACAGTTAAAACAGTGGCCTGTCTCAGCATTATTGGAGACACCATGAGAGCAGCTCTAGAAAACAATAGACGGAGCATCTTCCTGTTTTTATTTCCCTGCCATTTTCTTTTTTTTTTTCAAATCAGAAATCAAATAATGGCTTATATCCCGTTGTCCATTTCCTTTTTCTTATTTCACTAAAGGGTACATAGGCTGACTCTGCATTCTCCACATTCACTCTGTTACCTCTGACATGATCCACATGAACTACACGTACATAAGCAGCTCTACAGCCCTGCGAACAGAACGACTCTGAGTAATCACGCTAAGTCTCGGCTAAAGTGGACCTTTAACTCCCACAACCTGCACTCACTGCCCTGTGTTTATTTATGTCATAGTAGAGAAGACAGCCCCGTGTCCTCCCTGTTAAATACCTCAGATAGAGCTCACGAACCTCCCTTCTCTTCACACACTCATCCCTGACCTAACTGCATAGCTATGACCTTAAATCATCAGCTGACATCACTGTTTACTCTGTCTGGCCGGTCACGATGGATCCTGCTTTTCCGTTTGGACGCAGAGGGAATAAAGACCCACCTTTCAGAGAGGGTTTATCTTGTGGACAGGAAGTGAAGGATGTTATAGTGATAGTGGAGTAGCATCATTAAAACTGGGCTGAAGGATTAGTGATTTATTAATTTAGATATTAATCAAAACTGTAAGGTAGGGGCCGATTTACGTGTCTGTTATGGTACATCCAGCACTCTAAAATAATTGTGATTTATTTTGGCTTCATTAAACGTTCCATGGTCTGCTTTGGTCAAAATACTACAAGGATCAAACCCCACAGCAGACTCCTCCTGTGTAAACAGCCCTGTTCAGAACATCCGCTTTCAGCGCCTGTTTCTTTAAATGATAATGAGCCGCTCGCTGTTCACCCCGATCCCGAGCGCACAGCAGTTATTTTTTAAATATAAGTATTTTTTAAATATATTCTATCCTCCTCCCAAATGTACATAGTGCAGTTTCTGCAGTGCTAAACCCACAGTAGCAATGGTGACTATATTCTCCCTGGTTTTAAGATAAAAATACAACATAGTGTTGCTTAAATTGTTCCTTTTGTTCCTGCTACCACTGCAGTGAGAGGGTTTGTCGCTTGAGTCGACTTTCAGCCAATGGTTGTAAGGAGCACAGGTTTCTTCTATGACGAGTCTTTAGCCAACCACAGCTTCTTTTCAAACTGCTGCTGCCACAACGACTGACATCTCAGCACGCTCTGAGGAGAATACTAACTGCCCAGTTATCAGTTATGGCTATCATTGTGTACTGAGTTGAAGAGGGAAACAGCAAAGCGGTGCTCTCTTGGTCCCTAGTCATAGGAGCAACAGCCCCATGTCCAAAACTTTATACGCCATGTTTAAAGGGGTCAGATACTCGGCATTACTGACCGTCTCTGGACACAATCAGTATGTGTTCTACAGGATATTTTATACAGCTGTGTTTTCCAATCTGTTTTCCACTATGAAACGGCAGAAGAACAATCTGACAGGCGTATTTCTCATTTCACTACCTGCTGATCCCTCCTTCCTCTGTCTCCTAGCAACATCCTGCCTCTCACACACACACACACACCCTGCCCCGGGCACGCTGCTACCTTTCTGTCCCGAATCGCACCATTCCTCCCACTTCCAGTCAGAGAGCTTTCATGTGGGGAGACACACTCCCCAAATACACACACACACACACACACACACACACCGCACCTCAAGCAATGTGGAAGCGTGCTCGGCCCCCTGTCGAAAAGCATCGGCGCTAAGTCTAACGCATGTTATAACCCCCTGGCAACTGGTCTTTGAGCTGAAAAAGGAGAGATCAGAGCAAGAGATAGATAGAGAGAGAGAGAGAGAGAGAGAGAGAGAGAGAGAGAGAGAGAGAGAGAGAGAGAGAGAGAGAGAGAGAGAGAGAGGAGAATGGTAGAGTGAGAAAAAAGGAAAGGAAAAGGGAAGGAGAAGAAAGGAAAAGAGAACAGAGAGAGAGAGAGAGAGAGAGAGAGAACAGAGAAAAAGAGAGAGAGAGAACAGAGAGAGAGAGAGAGAGAGACAGAGAGAGAGAGAGAGACAGAGAGACAGAGAGAGAGAGAGAGGTTAACAGTCTATATATCTGTCATCAGGCTTCTTCTCATCTCTAAGTTTTATTACCGGATGGACTCAGTGACCACAGACGTCCAATCAATTACAGGTTGATTATTAATGCGCCTTTGTGAGACCCGAGGATCTGACCGTTCACTTTAATGACCCCTCCATGGCCCTGCCTTCACACACCGCGTGACCAAAACCTGCGGACCCCTGCTCGTCCCGCCTTTCCTCCGAAATCAGGGGGATTAGTGCTTCTGGATCTACTCCAACTCATCACAGAGGAACTGGGTGAAGCGCCGTCACTCCAGAGAACACAGTTCCGCTGTTCCACAGCATTAGACATTTCTGGACGATGCTTGGGCACCGTGGTTTCAGGCTCAGTGCTTATCTGTGAAGATTATACAAACCTCTCTCTGTGTGTGTGTGTGTGTGTGTGTGTGTGTGTGTGTGTGTGAGTGTGTGTGTGTGTGTGTGAGAGAGAGAGAGAGAGAAAGAGAGAGAGAGGAGTGAGAGATAAACACTTGATTAACACTCAGATATGAACAGCACTGAGAGTGTCTTTGTCTCAATAAGAGTGGGAGGAAATAAACATTAAAGGGTAAGTACAAGTGCTTCTAACACACACACACACACACACACACACACAAGCAAAGAGCTTAACCCCACTCAACCCTGATACATTCATCAATAATATCAGGAGTGGAACATCAACTCTTCTCTATGGATGCCAGCCAGTGTGTGTATGTGTGTGTGTGTGTGTGTGTGTGTGTATGTGTGTGTGTGTGTGTGTGTGTGTGTGTGTGTGAAACAATACACTCTCCCTTTCTGAGAAAGCACCATCTTCCATTTTCCCTGGCTACAGGGTCTTATGTGTGACCTGATTCCGTGTGTGTGTGTGTGTGTGTGTGTGTGTCCTGTTACCTTCATGGTGAGACACTGTTAAATCATTCAGACCGTATCCATGTTACTAGCTCAAATTTCCTCTGTCTGTCCTCTGCTCTGAGTGTTTGGCTATAACACACACACACACACACACACACATACAGGAACTAGACCGATCTGTACTGAACTGACCAGTGGGAAAACACTGACACTGATGAAAGAGACATAAAAGAATAGAGGAACATAAGAATAAAAATAAACAATAACTAGACACAAGAATAATTTAGAAGAATAAAATAATGTAAACAATTTAGGGAGACCACCTTTTCACAGGATAGAGAGACCACAGAGAGGAATACACAGAGAGAGAGAGAGAGAGAGAGAGAGAGAGAGAGAGAGAGAGAGAGAGAGAGTTATACTGGAATAAATGATATTACTTGGAGGTGTGTCCCCTTAACTTTAGTTGCAGTATCTACTCCTCTGGGAAAACTTGACACTACATTTTCGAACATGGCTGTGAGACCTGGATGGCATTCAGCCACAAGAACAGGGCCAGAGCGAGGCCTGCCTAAGCCCAGGGAGCCTCTTGGAGAAAGCCCAGTGCCCCACAGACCACATCTTCTGTCCCTCCTCTTCAGTGCTGAACACTGAGAGCTTTAGGCCACTAGTAGAAACTGAGGAGCAGGCAGCGGTGAGGGCTGGTGGCATCTCATGGTAGTTTTCCACCGCATGGTCCCTACTCTAATTGACTCTACTCTGGTGAATCCGGTCCTGGTTCTGGAAGCGGGTTCTTGTTTAGTGGCTGTTCTCTCGTGGTTCAGAGCGAGTCGAGTAGGGACTAAACCGTGGCGTGTAAACCTTGCAGAGCGCTGATTGTCCAGAGAGAGTCGTCACTCTATGCCACGCAACGCAGACGACCAGCACCAACTCTCCATCTGTAAAATCTCCAGCTGCAGAAGAGATCACATTTGTTTTTATCCGACTCACGACGGCAGCTCGTAAAATGACGCCGTGGTCTTTTGAAGAGGTTCAAACGCTCCTTGGATCGGTGGCCGACGAAAGAATCCAGCGAGAGCTGGACGCTGCAACAAGGAAGGAACAAACTCTACTGATCTGTCTGAACTGATGACGGAGCTGTGTTCAGTCCCAAACAATAACACGCCAATACACCATGAGTAAACACCGCTTAACATTACCGCCGCCGTTGTTGTGGTATCAAAAGTCTGCTGTTCCCATTAGAAACAGGATTTTGAGATGACACCAGATACATTTTGGGGTATTTAAGCTGTGGTAGTGGAAAACAAACCAGGAACTAAACAGACTAGAGTCCAGTAGATTTGAGTAAAGCCAGACTAGGTGTCCCTTAGCTTGAGGGGCTCCTCAAGCTAAGGGACACCTAGCTCCCTCCTCCAAGCGGCTCCTTCCTCTTAACTTTCCCATCAGGGAGAGGCACCAAGAGCTGCTTCAGAAACTAACCTGGGTCTCCTTTTTCTCTGTGTGTGCCCCTAGTTCCTAATCCAGACCTTTTAAACTGGAGCTCTTTACTTCCCATACTTTAGTCTGATACCCATTTCTCTCTCTCTCTCTATTGTTGAAACAGTTGCTCCTTATTAGGCTCTATGGTCTCAGTCTCTGAAAGCCTTCCAGATTTCAGCTTGTAAAGCCCCCACAATCAGAGCGCCGTCAAGGCCACAAATAGCTCTCTCTCTCTCTTTCCCTCCCTCCCCCTCGATCCTCCATCTGCGGCCTGACCTCCGTGATTCCTCCCGTCTGCTCCGAGCACGTTCAAAGGCAGCAGCACGGTTGTAATTGGAAGGGATGGGACAGAGCCAGGGGTGAGGAGGAGCGAAGCGAGGGATGAAGACAGGGAGGGAGGGGAGGCACCCTGAGGAGGAGAGAAAGTGAGGGAGGGAGGGAGACGGGGGTCTGACATACAGGCGTTAAGACGTCCTGGGTTTTCGGTCGGCGCTGCAGGCCCCGAGGGTCTGATCTCAACACCAGAAAAGAGAGAGAGAGAGAGAGAGAGAGAGAGAGAGAGCTAGAGCGAGAGAGAGAGAGAGAGAGAGAGAGAGAGAGAGGGAGGTAGGGAGGGGTGGTGGAGTGATGAGAGCTGTGAGCAAGTGTCAGAGTCAAAGGGAAGAGCAAGGTTTGAGGAAGAGAGAGAGAGAGAGAGAATTATTATTGCACAGGAATGTAAGAATGCTGCCAGCCGAGGCTTCATCCGAGGTGATGCCACATCTAACCAGGGTCCAACAGGACCACCTCCTCACCCTCAAGCTGAAATCCAAGACTGGAATCATAAGCACTTTTTATAAAATTCAGAAGATGTTTCCTCACCATTTGCTGCTCTCCGGTCGGTTTGTGCTCAGAACTATGGTCTAATGTGTTTACGAAGCCCCAGTGTCTCTCAGTCTCTCTGTGGCAGAGACATCATGGCAGAGGCATCTGGAGTATCTTTAGACAATAGAAACGACTCCAAACATTGAAAAGCCAGAACCGAAATGAAGATATTGCTCTATTCCTGACTTATTTTTGCTGTTTCTGATAAATTAAGGTCCCAAACATGGGAGACGGCTAAGTGCATTAGCAACAGTGCTACAAAATTAAACAGCTAAAGTTACAGATGAGTTTCAGTGGTAATTCAAACAGTGAATTAAACTTCATCCATGTACAACCCACAGTGGTTATTGTCCCTTCAAACACACCATTCCACCTTAAAAGAAGCTAAGATTCTGAAAGTAAACAACCAGAGAGAACCCACAATCGTAGAGCTTCCCAAAGAGGCTGACTCATACTCCTACACGTTTGCCCTGCTCCGACGTGGGTTTTTATGCTTGTGTTGGAGTCTGCGTCGCTCTGTAATCTGTAACAACACTATGGCTGAATCTCAAATATCCTCCTCCACCTTATGTAGTGCATAGTGTAGTGGTGTAGTAGCATTTGTTTATAATCTGTGAATATTGGGGTGGTTTATACATGGTGCCAGGAATGAAACAAACACAAACACTGGCTCTTTTCCCTTCTCCTCATAGCAGTTATATATTTTTAACATCTTTTTTTTTCTCTATAAGTGTCTGTATTATTCCCTCACGTTCTTCCACCTCTTTATTCATTCTGTGACGTCCAAATCCATGTCTTTGCCATGAGTTTGCGTCTGTCTGGAGTCTGTAGTGTGAGGGAGTTATGTCAGGGCTTCCAGCCGTGAACCAATCGCAGTCATTGCCGTTTGCTCCAGCGATGTGGGACCAACTGAGAAGCATAAATCAGCCTTTAGTGTTCTCCTCCGAACGTGTTCAGCTGCAATGTTGCTGCATTTATAAACCGCTGGTAAATATACCACTGTACAAATGAAAACAGAGAAACAGGAGACAGTGAGAAAAACTAAGAAAAGTAAGAACTGAATGAGAAAAAGAAGAGAGAGAGAAAGAGAAGTGGAAATAAATAAATAAATAAATAAATAAATAAATAAATAAAATAATGTTGTGTGGCCTGAGATTATCAAGGGTCTCCTGTGGCCGATGTGGATAGGCTGAGCTAAAACAGGATGTGTGTGTGTGTGTGTGTGTGGGGAACGATTAGAGCACTTCTTCACGCTGGCTTAGGGTGCAGAGGCGTGGAGAGAGCGGCCTAATCGCCTGCTCAAGCGGCTCGAGTAATAACAGCAGCTTTAAATAAAGACGTCTGGATCATGTCAGCACTATGAGGGCTTCAAACAACTGTACACACACACACACACACGCACACACACAAATATATAAACAAATGTGTATATACCTTCACCTCCACAGGTACTATAGTAAGACAAGACATTGATTAAAGCCACCTATTTGCATATTTCTTTCATATTTCCATCTCCTGTGTTTATCTGAGAGCTGATAGTAGAGGACATCTGAACACTTCAGACATCAGCACAAGAACCGTGTGTTAGGAACTTCAAGAAACGGTTTTCTGACTGTTTGTAACACCCCAGACCTTCTCAGTTTCTGACCTCACACATGCTCCTCTGACTGAAGGGACTAAATCTTTGTAGAGGTGGTTGCAGCTGCAAATGTGGGGCTGTCTCTATATTATTGACCATGAAAAGTGTTCTTTAAGGATTTCAGATTAAAGACAATGGTTCAAATTAACACCATGAGATCTATACAGTGCCATTTGTTTACTGGTGAAACATTTGTTCAGATTTATAATAAATATTCATTCATTTAATGTATGTAACCCTTATCCAGTTCAGGGTCGCAGTGCGTCTGGAGCCTACTCGGAACACAGGGAGAACACACCACACTCCTCACAGACAGTCACCCGGAGGAAACCCACGCAGACACAGGGAGAACACACCACACTCCTCACAGACAGTCACCTGGAGGAAACCCATGCAGACACAGGGAGAACACACCACACTCCTCACAGACAGTCACCCGGAGGAAACCCACGCAGACACAGGAAGAAAAACAACACACTCCTCACAGACAGTCACCCGGAGGAAACCCATGCAGACACAGGGAGAACAAACCACACTCCTCACAGACAGTCACCTGGAGGAAACCCACGCAGACACAGAGAGAACACACCACACTCCTTACAGACAGTCATCCGGAGGAAACCCAAGCAGACACAGGGAGAACACACCACACTCCTCACAGACAGTCACCCGGAGGAAACCCACGCAGACACAGAGAGAACACACCACACTCCTCACAGACAGTGACCGGAGGAAACCCACGCAGACACAGGGAGAACACACCACACTCCTCACAGACAGTCACCCGGAGGAAACCCATGCAGACACAGGGAGAACACACCACACTCCTCACAGACAGTCACCCGGAGGAAACCCATGCAGACACAGGGAGAACACACCACACTCCTCACAGACAGTCACCTGAAGGAAACCCAAGCAGACACAGGGAGAACACACCACACTCCTCACAGACAGTCACCCGGAGGAAACCCACGCAGACACAGAGAGAACACACCACACTCCTCACAGACAGTGACCTGGAGGAAACCCACGCAGACACAGGAAGAAAAACAACACACTCCTCAAAGACAGTCACCTGGAGGAAACCCACGCAGACACAGGAAGAACACACCACACTCCTCACAGACAGTCACCCGGAGCAGGAGTTGAATCCACAACCTCCAGGACCCTGGAGCTGTGTTGTATTTAAATTTATATAGAATATTTTACAAAGAGTTTCTACACAGCATCAAAAGGCATTATACTTTTGTTACAAGGTGAAAATCATAACAGTAAAATAAACCTTTTGTTGGTGTTGCAGAGAACTATATGCAACATACTCCTTGTTAAAGTGAAGAGACATTTCATCATAAATATACAAAAATTCATCATACAATGTCAGAAGCGGAGCAGAATCAGTACGACTTGTTTTATCCAGTATTTTCTGACTTAGGCAGCACACAGAAAACTGACTTTCCAGTGTGGTCTTGTTTCACAGTGTTGATGTTGGTGGGCTCCAGGTGTTTGTACATAAACATGCAGTGGCACTGATATGTTTTTCAGTGTCCCCTTTAGCAGTGCATGGTTCTAGTTTAGGATGCCCACCAGTGTGATGGTCAGGTGTCCAAATAGTTTTGGCCAGAGAAGTGCACATACATCAGGTTTTTTTTACACAAACATAACTTTCACTAAACACTAGACACCATCTCTTCCCCCTCCCTCCTAAGCCCACACACCCAGCAAGAAAACGCGACTACGGCCAGGAGTCATAATTACTCAAATCTTAATTAGTTTGCAGGGATTAAAAACGCCACAGATGTGCAAAGAACGAGGGAACGGGGGATGAAAGAAAAAATGATGATTGCAGAGAGCGGAGGTATAGAATAGAGGTTAATACCAAAGATGAGCCTAAATGACTTAACACTTCCAAATCAGCTCCCGAGCTGCAGGACGCCTCGTGAATATTAATGATAACTTCCAATTTGCATCTAAAACGCAGCAGCTCCACGTCTGTTTAAAACCCAATCCTGAGCCGGATGCTGGAGATGAGGTTTGGCTGCTGTTCACACTGGTGGGAGACGACATTAAACCCCTCCACAGATAAACAGTCAATTAATGAAGGGACATCATTGCTATAGTTGTGTATTCATATACGTAACATGGCCAGAGTGTTATGGATACCTACCCTGAAATGAAGGGTATCAGTAGGAGGAGGGAAGGGTTAAAACTAGATGCTGGAACATTTCAGTGAGGATTTGATGGCATTCAGATATCAGGAACATCAGGTGTTGATGTTAACTTACTTTTTTAAATTAAAAACTCATTAAGTGTGATGCCTTTAGGTTCATGTGAGAATTACACACTTTGTTTTTGTGTGCAACTTAACTAAACATTTATGTCCACAGTGGGTATACCGTAAAGTAGCTGGTGTTTGCCAGTATTTCAGTGCTGTAACTGTATGTAGGAGTAAACGGCTGTAGCTGGTGTGTGTCGGTAATTCAGTGCTGTAACTGTACGTAGGAGTAAACAGTTATAGCTGGTGTGTGTCAGTATTTCGGTGCTGTAACTGTATGTAGGAGTAAACGGCTGTAGCTGGCATTTGTCAGTATTTCAGTGTTGTAACTGTATGTAGGAGTAAACAGCTGTAGCTGGTGTTTGCCAGTATTTCAGTGCTGTAACTGTATATAGTAGTAAACAGCTGTAGCTGGTGTGTGTCAGTATTTTGGTGCTGTAAATGTATGAAGTAGTAAACAGCCGTAGCTGGTGTTTGTCAGTTTTTCAGTGCTGTAACTGTATGTAGTAGTAAACAGCTGTAGCTGGTGTGTGTCAGTATTTCGGTGTTGTAACTGTATGAAGTAGTAAACAGCTGTAGCTGGTGTTTGTCAGTATTTCAGTGCTGTAACTGTATGTAGGAGTAAACAGCTATAGCTGGTGTTTGTCAGTATTTCGGTGCTGTAACTGTCTGTAGGAGTAAATGGCTGTAGCTGGCGTTTGTCAGTATTTCAGTGCTGTAACTGTATGTAGGAGTAAACAGCTGTAGCTGGTGTGTGTCAGTACTTCAGTACTGTAACTGTATGTAGGAGTAAACGGCTGTAGCTGGTGTGTGTCAGAATTTCAGTGCTGTAACTGCATGTAGGAGTAAACGGCTCTAACTGGTGTGTGTCAGTACTTCAGTGCTGTAACTGCATGTAGGAGTAAACGGCTCTAACTGGTGTGTGTCAGTACTTCAGTGCTGTAACTGTATTTAGTAGTAAACAGCTGTAGCTGGTGTGTGTCAGTAATTCAGTGCTGTAACTGTATGAAGTAGTAAACAGCTGTAGCTGGTGTGTGTCAGTATTTCAATGCTGTAACTGTATGTAGTAGTAAACAGCTATAGCTGGTGTGTGTCAGTATTTCGGTGCTGTAACTGTATGTAGGAGTAAACGGCCATAGCTGGTGTTTGTCAGTATTTCAGTGCTGTAACTGTATGTAGGAGTAAACAGCTGTAGCTGGTGTGTGTCAGTATTTCAGTACTGTAACTGTATGTAGGAGTAAACGGCTGTAGCTGGTGTGTGTCAGTATTTCAGTGCTGTAACTGCATGTAGGAGTAAACGGCACTAACTGGTGTGTGTCAGTACTTCAGTGCTGTAACTGTATGTAGGAGTAAACAGCTATAGCTGGTGTGTGTCAGTATTTCGGTGCTGTAACTGTATGAAGTAGTAAACAGCTGTAGCTGGTGTGAGTCAGTATTTCAGTGCTGTAACTGTATGTAGGAGTAAACGGCTGTAGCTGGCGTTTGTCAGTATTTCAGTGCTGTAACTGTATATAGGAGTAAACGGCTGTAGCTGGCGTTTGTCAGTATTTCAGTGCTGTAACTGTATGTAGGAGTAAACAGCTGTAGCTGGTGTGCGTCAGTATTTCGGTGCTGTAACTGATTGGGCTTAATTACATGAAGTGATATAAATATTCAAGCAATGCCATTAAGTTTTAAATAGTCTGACACTCCTAATATAAATGGCTATCATAATTTATTACATGAAACCTGTGCTAAAATGGAAGCTGTTATATTTTGGGAATGGTTCATAAGCTCAGTGTTCTGCCTAGGGTTAATATTCACGCTAAAACGGAAAGTACTTTAGCACAGTACCAAAATAATCCCTTTTGCTTTTGACCCTGATGCCTACCCGTATTAGGAAACATCAGGACGTAAACAAGCGCACTTCTTTGGCAACATCAAGCCGAGCGTGGAGACAGCAGCGGCAGATGTGAGCTTCAGCATCTGCTCCAAATATTCCTCAGCACCTCAAGGACGCCTGAACTTCATTTCAAACTCCTTTCTGCTTTTTACCGTGGGGGCGTTTTCTAAGAACTGCAGAGCTGCAGCTGATCTACAACCAGTCATCCAACATCACACAGAAATGAGGTGAATGAGTGTATTACGGATGGTGGTCCATTGGCGTTTGCCCAGGTTCACCCTGTTCATCAATAGTCAGGACCCCCCACAGAGCAGGAAAGATTTGGGTGGTGGACCATCTTTAACGCTGTGTGGCGACACTGACGTGGTGGTGTGTTAATGTGTGTTGAGCTGGTGGATCAGAGTGGATCAGACACAGCAGTTGCTGCTGGAGTGTGTCCACTCACTGTCCACTCTGTGAGACACTCCTCCCTCGTTGGTCCACCTTTTAGATGTAAATCTCATGGATGAAGATCTCAGCAGCGCTGCTGTGTCAGCCATTCAAGCAGAGGTAGAAAGCGGGCTCTTACATATTACACATGTACACTGAGCTAACACATGACACAGGATGCCACACCAGCTCCAGACACGATTCAGCCAGGCTTTGCTCGGTTGACTGGACAGAGATCTGGAAAGGTCAGTGTGGAGATAGAGCCTGGGGAGGTGCACAGAGGAGAGAGGGATGTGAAGAGACTTACTGAGAGAGTGAAAGTAATAGAACAGAGGTAAAATGAGAGAGAGAGAAAGAAAGAGAGAGAGAGAGAGAGAGAGAGAGAGAGAGAGAGAGAGAGAGAGTCTTCATTTATTTGTACACTATGCCAAAGAGAATTGATCTCCTTTGCCTCTTACTCTGTTACTGTCATTGCCTGAGGTTCCAAGACTGCCACCCCTCACCCAGAAAACACACACACACACACACACACACACACAC
The DNA here is from genome assembly GCF_029633855.1 of Hoplias malabaricus. Taxonomy (NCBI): domain Eukaryota; kingdom Metazoa; phylum Chordata; class Actinopteri; order Characiformes; family Erythrinidae; genus Hoplias; species Hoplias malabaricus. The sequence goes on from NC_089820.1 coordinate 25,163,178, forward strand.
ATAGGGAGGGAGAGAGAGAGTTCCTGTCTTTCTTTCTTTCCGTTACTTGTCTGTTAGCCCTTTGGCCCTCTGGGTTTCTGTGTCCTGCTCGTAAAGGTCAGGCTTGTGTGTGTGTGTGTGTGGATGCAGCCTTTGCTCTCTGTCTTAATTCAGTGCACTAATGTGTAAAAATGCCATTTAACACAATCTGGTGGCCTTAACGAGGGTAATAGCCATGCGAGCGCGCGCACAAACACACACACACACACACACACCCCTCAGACACACAAAATAACCCTTTGTTTATTTACCTTCATAAAGACTAGCCAATCCCCTAGCTCAGCTAAATCCCCCTGTTGCTAGGTGTTTCTCTATGTTTAGTGTGTGTGTGTGTGTGTGTGTGTGTGTTGGGGTGGGGGTTAGGCATCCAGTTATATAGTCATTGCCAATAGTTGTATCCAGAATGAAGTGTTGGGATTGCAGTGATATTCAGAAAGAACATGGGGAATATGTACTCAGCTACGCGTACAGAAGTAGTTTCTCTATGGCGTCTGATGGCTGTGTCATGTCAGACCTTTCAGCCTGGAGTTGTAGAGGATCCTAATGTGTGTCCTGTTATAATCTGTCTCATTGATTCACCTGTAACGAAGATCAAAGGTGGTTCGGCATCGTACCCTGACCCTAGGCCTTCACCTCTGCGCTGACCACGGTGTCTCCACCAAGACACAAGCGAGACTTGTGACTGAAGACGACCCGCTGCCGTTCTAAGTGTCTCCCTGACAGTCTGCAGCACATCATCACAGTCTTTGGCGACGCTGACATGGTGTTAAAGGCAGTCGTTGTAACGGTCTGCGCATGTGCAGCTGTCTGCCAGAGTCTGTTGTGGCTGTTGGGTCACTCTGCACAGGTCAGACACTCCATCAATTCTCCCTCTCCACGGTTCGCGTAGGTCTCCCAGACCAGCTTCTACCCACCTCCGCCAGCAGCGTGCTAATATCTGCACGATCGGTACGGCACGCCATTCCACCTGCTCTTTTCAAACTGTCGGCTCATTCCTTCTGGATACAAACATTTTCCTCTTTCTATTACATTGTGGGGACTAGGATCTGTTTGCACTCTCACACTGTGGGGACGTGCATCAGGGTACGTTTAAATTAATTAATGAATGTCCATGAACCATTGGAACAAGACCTTGTGTGTGTGTGTGTGTGTTTATGTGCAGTTTGAGTGTGTGTGTGTGTGTGTGTGTTTATGTGCATTTTGTGTTTGAGTGTGTGTGTGTGTGTGTGTGTGTGTGTGTGTGTTGAGGGGTGGGCTGTGATTGTAATTTTTTTTCTGTGTGTGCATGTGTATATATTTTTGTTTGTGTGTGTGTGTGTGTGTGTGTGTGTATGTGTGTGTAGTGTCCCTATGGAACAGACTTATCTCACTGCTCTGAAGGTGGGCTGTGATATAAAGAGTGCTTCCCCAATTAGCGCTGTTTGTCAAAGAGCTCCTCACCTGACTAAGACACTTATTAGAGCCACCAACACACACACACACACACACACACACACAGACACTCACAGACAAATATATACACATACACACACACAACTAAGTAAATAAAGTGCTGAACTCACATGCCTATTGCACATGTAGTTGGAAACTGATGGCAGCATGACCCAGAAGCTAGAGGGAGGGGGGAGAGAGAGAGAGAGAGTGAGAGAAAAAAAAAAAAAGAGAGAGAGAGAGAGAGAGAGAGAGAGAGAGAGAGAGAGAGGCATCTTTATCTGCAGTTTTAGCTCCCGCTGCTCTCGCATTTCATTAGCCGCTGAGACTCGCAGGATTGCGCATTAGGCCTTTAATTTAGTGGATAGCCAGGGGCTGCCTCATGCTCCACTGGGCTCTGAGACACACACACACACACAGATTCAGAGAAAGAGTCTGTGAATAGCCAGAATTCTGATGAAGAGGAGGGTGGTAATTGACCAATCAGTAAAGTGTGTGTGTGTGTGTGGGGGTGGTGGGTCCGGATTAAAGGAGAAGTGTGCCACATAAATATGACCAAATGTCTAAAGACACCTGCTCAGTGAAGGGCATTTCTAAGGAGTTTGGATGATGGGTAATTAGTTCTGAATCTCAAACACCAAACCTGTTCACCATAAAGGTGCCGGCTGACGCTCCTTCCCTCCAGAGAACACTGTTCCACTGTTCCACAGCCCAGCGCTGAGGGCTTTATACCCCACTAGCACACACTTGGCATTGTGTTTATAACATGAGGCTTGTGCCCAGCTGCTCACACAATTCTCTACAGATCTGGAAGAGTGCTTAAAAAATAAAATTATTATTAATAATAATAATATTATCATTATTGCTGCTATTAAAGGTGATATTCATGTGTTTATGAAGCCCCAGTGTCTGTAAATGAGTAGAAAACAATGGGTCTGCATCTGGTTCGCTAGGTTTTCTCTCTCTCTTTGCTCTGAAACAACATCTGGAGGTTTTTATGCAATGAAGATAGCTCCAAACATCGAAAAGGTATGAACCGAGATGAGGATGTTGCTC
>NC_089820.1:25170703-25190703 GCF_029633855.1 Hoplias malabaricus
TGTTTCATTGCTTTTCTGTGAAGATGGTCATGTTGTATTTTTAGGCCCTGGCCTTCATCTTACACACAACCGACAAATTAGGGCCCTTCTGATATAGAGCTGTTGTTTATAAAAACATTCATCATCAGAGGAACATCAGGTTTTGACCCCGATATGATTCTGATGTCATCCACATCCTAGATTTTTCATGAGAAAGAACCACAACATTTAATCTTTTTTAAAGTACAGTGGGTCCCCATGAAGAACACACACACACATAGCTGCCTGGTCATGCCTGCTGGGGATGCTATATGAGAAGGAGGTGTGTGTGTGTGGGTGTGTGCACATGTATGTTTTTTCATGACTGACCATGGGTGTGTGTGAGTGAGTGAAGGAGACATTTGCTTTCACAGTAGTGTGTGTGTGTCCTTTGCACATCTACCGTTAGATATACACTTTATGGCCAAATGTATGTGGACACCTGAACAGGACAACCATATAAACCCTGGTCCTGAACCATGTCCGTGTGTGTGTGTGAGACTGTGTGTGTGAGTGAGAGAGAGAGAGAGAGAAACAGAGAGAGAGAGAGAGACAGACAGAGAGAGTGAGAGAGAGAGAGAGAGAGAGAGAGAGAGAGAGACAGACAGAGAGTGTGTGAGAGAGAGAAACAGAGAGAGAGAGAGAGAAACAAAGAGAGTGTGTGTGTGTGTGTGAGTGAGAGAGAGACTGAGTGAGAGAGAGAGAGAGACAGAGAGAAAAACAGAGAGAGAGAGAGAGAGAGATAGAGATTTAAATTCACTTTATTTAACAATTAACCAAAATATATCAATTTAACAAACCCTTAGTCCACATAATAAACAATAAACACACGCGCACACACACACACACACACCATCACCACACCATTACATTGCCTGATCAGCACACCCCATGTTCAAATACTAAACAAAACAAAAATACATAATGTCCTTCAGAGTCAAAACACTCCAGTCTCTCATCCAGCTCAAAGAGCCTGAATCTCCACCCTGTTTCTCCAACAAATGAGAGTCCAGTGGAGATTCCTCAGACGAGGCTGTCATAGTCCGTGTTAAAAATCCAAAGGGGACAGTCAACTGTGAGCAGTCAATAAAGAGGCAATGGACAGGCTCCGGCTGAGAACAACAGCGCCGGCCTGTCTCCACTTTTCAAACAGTACTCACCCTGGCGGCAGTAGCCCATGTCTGGTGCGCCACCATGAGGCTACCGTTTCTTAGGGCTGTTGATCTGAAAACAGCACCTACCTCCCGAGTCCAGCAGTGCTCCAACCACACGAACAGTGTGTAAACTCCACTGTGCTGCGTGCGCTGTACACACTGTCGATATCCAGTAATCCAGTCGTCTTTAACTTTCTCCTCAGTGTTCACAGGGAAAAAGCAGTAGGCCTCAGAGACACAGATGTGGCATAGAGACCTACTCATCGGAAATAGATAGACTTTTCCGTGCGGTCGTCAGCCACTTCCTGAGTCTGAACCGTCTCTTAGGGGACAGTGTCATGTAGTTCTCGTGTTTAGAGGCGTACTGCACAGATCTAATGAACTTTTCAGTGTCAGAGAAGTAGCTTTCTAAGGACACATTCCTCTTGCCTTTAGTGACATTCAAAAACCGGTTAATCTTCGTGAGAGAATACACATCCATTGGGGGGTCAGTTGTTTCAGACGAGGCCTCAGACGGACCGGCCTGAGTCGAAGAGCCCGGTCTACAGGACACACTGACAGGCAATTCAGACAGCCCTGAACAGTCTGACACCACGCTGTCCTCCTCAGAGTCCAGCACAGCGTCCACCGAGTCACCGAGACACTCATCCCGCACACGGCCCACGATAACGTCATCCTTCATCAAAACTGACTGTCCATCATCCTTCACGGGTTTATCAGTTTTACACCGGGCCTTTCTGTGGGTGCTGACACTAGGCCCGACCGAGTCAGTGGGGTCACTGGGTGTGTTCACAGATGCATTGCTCACATTCACATCATCCTCACCACTGTTAAGGGTTACATTTATGGAGGCCTCAGTCCCATCCCCATCTACTCCCTCCACACCTGCAGAGCTGACGGGTTCAGGCCTCCTCTCAGGCCTCGAGACCTCAGCTACCTCCTCAACCACCTCCCCACCACTATCCCCTACCTGCTGCCCTTCCATTAAACCATTCCGTTCATTCTTATCACCCTCCTGCTGCCCCTCCGTTAAACCAGCCTGTTCATTATCCCCCTCCTGCTGCTCTTTTCTGTGCGGGCAGCCGAACTGTTTATGGCCGATGTCTCCACACTCAAAACAGCGGAGTTTTTCCGTACTCGCGAACACTATGTACGAGCCCTCCTCGTGTCTAACTCTAAAACTCACATTTAAAGTTTGATTGCGGTTATTTAAAACCATGAAAACCTGTCTCCTAAAAGACATGACATGTTTAATCAGTGGATTTTTAAAACCGATCGGAATCTTTCTCATGTCGCCGGCGAATTAGCCGAACCGAGCCAGTTCTCTCAATAACGCCTCGTTTGTAATGAATGGCGGGACATTTGAAACCACAACGCGGGTCGCGGGTGAACGCACAGGGCTGACCTGCACCAGCTCTCCCCTCACCCGGATCCCCGACTTAATCAGACTGCTTACACAGCTCTCCTTCTCCAAAAACACCACCACCGCTTTGTTCATTCGAGAAGCTGATATTGGATTCAATATTCTCATATCCAACCTGCTCCCCGACCGCTAACACCACCTCCGCTATCGTCGCCTCACTCTCCTGGACACACCTGACGCCATGGCGGGGAGACGGCGTCTCCACACCGGCCTCAGAGGCCATGAATCCAGCCACAAACACCTCACCACCGGCCAAAAACAGTTCGGTACCAAACGCCTCACTGAGCTCTCATAAAGAAGGGTGAAATAAAGGATAGAAAATAGAAAATCAAGAGAATTAGAAAAGTTGGCAACAAACGCCAGAAACCTCCACACGCCACCACGGACAAACCGCGCGCACGCGCAGAGAGAGAAAGAGAGAGAGAGAGAGAGAAAACAGAGAGAGAGAGAGAGAGAGAGAGAGAGAGGGAGAGGGAGAAGAGAGAGAGAGAGAAACAGAGAGAGACAGAGAGAGAGAGAGAGAGAGAGAGAGAGTCGTGATTGGTTGAGAGAGGACAAATCTGAATTAATGTAGTCTGTGTGTGACGGCAGAGTCAGGGATGAGTGAGTTTTGGAGCGGCTCCTTGTTCAGACGGAGGTAAAGAGTGATACCTGTCTCTCCCTCTTTTCCTCCACTTGTATTGTCGTCCTCCATGTTGTTGCAGAACATAGTGCAGTGTTGTGGATTCTGTGAAATTAACAGAGTGTGAAAAGTCTGTATATTATATTTACATTACATTAAAGACTGTATTTTGAATCTTAAACTACCAATTAAATATAAATAAAATATTCCACGAGGTGTGAAGAGAAGCTGGTGATGATACAATCAGCAAAAACATTAAAGCAACTTCCTTGTTTCTACACTCACTGTCCATTTGAGTCTTGGTTATTACATACTTGTGCAGAGCTGGTGCTTCAGTTCACACGCTGAAGCTGATTCATCAACTGCGCACAGGTCTCTGCTTGTTTCCACACAATAGACGTCCTTCATGAATCAAATAATAAAGAGTAGGTCTTTTAGCACGGTCTACGGGGGCCAGTGTGTACCTTTGAACCCGAACCCCGCATTTTGCGGGGTAGAAACACACCTTATATAATCAGCTTTGTAAGTCTTGAATGTCTGAATGTTTCTGTGAGCTCCGTATACCGTTAGAAAGCGCAGATCCTACCGTTTCTAAAAATAGTGCTCTCATCGCGGTGCTGTGAAGCCTCTGGGAGTAATCCAGTGTGAAAACCACCTAAAAATCAAGGCGCTCCTTCAAAATTTTGGTCTTATGTCCTTGTCATGAAAGACTAATGATAGGCAGTCTCGTTCAGTTTCGTTTTGACTCACATAACGTCAACCCACGCTGTCTCTGGGCAGAAAAATATGAGTCATCAGCAAAAACATATTTCTGTTTTTGATTTATAGTTTTTCAAGGTTTTTTTTAGGTTTCACATCAAATAACACTGCATTAGATCAACAAATATAAACTAAAAAGCTTAAATAATCATTTATTGTGTGTTTTCTAAATAAACAAGTATTATTATAATAATAATAATAACTGTAAACATTATCAGCATCTGAGAAAACTGCCAAAGTACCAAAATGTTTTTTATTTGTTATGATATTGTCCATATTTGCCTTGAACTAAATTCCTGAAAGTCTGGGCCTGCTGTGACTGTCAGAACTTTATCAGTCATACATCCCAGAGCTTAGAATATCAAGAAAAATATGTCTGTCTGATGCTAAAAATTTATTTTGTCACAGTAATATGACATATAATAAATTAGCATCAAAAATGCTTATGTTTTCAACTAAAATACACCTCACACTAACAATCTGTGTCAAGATATCCACTGTGGGAATATTATTTCAAGGCTGTACATTGAGAAATATGAAAAAAAAAGCAGGCGCTAGGTAAAATTTTTGGTCAAAACATGACAAATTTATAGAAAAATTGATTTATCGGTCAGCATGAAAACCTCAAGTGATTACATATTTGAGTAGCTAAGGTTCTTTAGAAAATAAAACAACATAGCCATATTCAATATGTCACATAATTACTGTTTAAATGCAACTGAAAGAGGCACTGACAAATAAACGGAATAGCAAAATAGCTATATATATATATATAGGGTCCATCGAGTTAATCTTTCAAATACATCACCACCAACCAGCGCTTTTCATCTGGGCCTCAGAAAAACAGAGGGTTCGCTGATATTTGTCCCTTTCTGTTGTATTGGGAAACCATCTACAGCAGATCGGAGAGGTTCTAGCTTTTGTGATTGTGTGTGTGTGTGTGTGTCAGCACTATTCCCTGTTGAAAAACGGAAGCAGAAATTTCCACAAATGATTCAGGCGCATTGATTGTAAAACTAATTAACCTGCTCCAGTGCATATGTGGAGATTACACCTCAGATAATGGATCCATAAAACCCTTCAGCTATATGTGTCTTGGTGTGTGTGTGTGTGTGTGCGACCCTCAAAGCCTCAGACAAACAATCTTAATTCAAATAGGCTTTGCAATTATTATCTGTTTATTGACCGTTTCACGAGGTCCAATAGTTCAGCTGTGCATTCCTCGTAATGGCCATCCATATTTTTTAATAACCACAGTGTGCACAAAAACGAGGCCTTGACTCTCAGACTCAGGACTCGTCTCAGGCTTCAGGACTAGCCACAAGACTCTTATGAGGTCTCGGGAGTGATGCCTCGACTCGGACTTCGGTTCACCGCCTCCTGACCCTCTCTCGACTCGTGACTTAATTCAGACTTCAGATCTTATGACTCATAACAAGACTCAGTTCAAACCTTATGACTCCAAAAGGACTCACACCCCAGATCTTATCACTTGCCGCAAAGACATCAGAACACGTATTTAGGCCTTATCCGTAGCAACATGATTTGGACATGACGTGATTTGAACTTCAGATCTTTTGACTCATAGCAAGTGACGTCACATGGGCCTCAGACCTCGTGACTCAAACAGAACGACCTTTTTTTAATTTTACAACTCTAAAGGTAGTGCTGGGCGATATGAGCGCAAATCAATATCACGATTAATTGTACATTTTACCTCGATTATAATTAATGAGTGATCATTTTGTTTTTGTATTTTTGACTCATAGTTCAGTGACGAGGCTTGTGCTGTGAATATACTCCAGTTTTAAAGCTGAGATCTTTTCACTAATGTCGCTGGGAACGTGTTCCTCGAGTCGCTTGGTCGGCCTTGGTGTTTAGGTTGCTTCCATGTGGCAGAATCACGTGACTACAGCTTGGCAGCGTGGTTTTAAAAGGGAAGGTGCATGAACACACAGTGGGGACATAACAGAATAAAAAGAGTGAATAAATCAAGATTATGATAATGAGAAGTGGGAGGCACGCTGGCGCAGCAGGTTAGTGTCGCAGTCACACAGCTCCAGCGGCCTGGATATTGTGGGTTCGATTCCCGCTCCGGGTGACTGTCTGTGAGGAGAGTGGTGTGTTCTCCCTGTGTCTGCGTGGGTTTCCTCCGGGTGACTGTCTGTGAGGAGTGTGGTGTGTTCTCCCTGTGTCTGCGTGGGTTTCCTCCGGGTGACTGTCTGTGAGGAGTGTGGTGTGTTCTCCCTGTGTCTGCGTGGGTTTCCTCAGGGTGACTGTCTGTGAGGAGTGTGGTGTGTTCTCTCTGTGTCCGTGTGGGTTTCCTCTGGGTGATTGTCTGTGAGGAGTGTGGTGTGTTCTCCCTGTGTCCGCTTGGGTTTCCTCCGGGTGACTGTCTGTGAGGAGTGTGGTGTGTTCTCCCTGTGTCCGCTTGGGTTTCCTCCGGGTGACTGTCTGTGAGGAGTGTGGTGTGTTCTCCCTGTGTCCGTTTGGGTTTCTCTGGGTGACTGTCTGTGAGGAGTGTGATGTGTTCTCCCTGTGTCTGCGTGGGTTTCCTCTGGGTGCTCCGGTTTCCTCCCACAGTCCAAAAACACACGTTGGTAGGTAGATTGGTGACTCAAAAGTGTCCGTAGGTGTAAGTGTGTGAGTGAATGTGTGTGTGTGTATGTGTTGCCCTGTGAAGGACTGGCGCCCGCTCCAGGGTGTATACCCGCCTTGCGCCCAATGATTCCAGGTAGGCTCTGGACCCACCGTGACCCTGAATTGGACAAGCGCTTACAGATAATGAATGAATGAATGATGAGAAGTTCTGAATGTCCCTATCTTATGACTTGTGATCTGGACTTTGACTAGGGAATCAGACCCGGGAAACCAGATCTTATGACTCATAAGACGTATGCCAAACTGATTTCAGACCTCAGGATTTAGATCTTGCAAGTCAGATCTTTTATGTGTCAGACTCAAACGTTAGGTCACATGAGTTATGACTTGAACCAGACTTCAGACCTTAACATCTTCCTTTCAATCCTCCACGGATGGTGGAAAACTCCGGGGGCTGTCGTAAAGGTAGGAGAGTGTGGGGAGTCAGGATGTTTCTGTAACACTCTCTTCTTTCCTGGAGAACAGGATGAACTGAGGAACTGTTGATCTGTACCGGCTACCCTCCTTAACCCGATCCTAACTCAGCTTGTCGCGGTGACTACACACACATCGTTAGGTTTCAGAGTCAGGATGTTGCTGTAAAACGAAGAGGAGGAAAACTGGAGCTGTGCCACTCTTGCTTTCAGTAAACAGCTTTAGCTGTCCATCAGCAGACTGTAAACAGGGACATCTAGTTTTACTAGAGCGCTGTAAATAACTTGGAGGTGTGGACATACTGTGTGTTTGTGTGTGTGTGTGTTAGAGAGACTGAGAGTGGGTGGGAGCGCAAATCTGATTCCTTCCTCAGTTCTCGCTCTTGTAAATCAAGCAATATTGTATTACTGAGCTCAGTTAAATACAGTCGGAGCAGAAAACGGAGATGGTGTTCTCAGCCTGAAACACTGTGTAGGGCGTCCGAACTAATCTGAAGACAAAGGTGAACGAAATTAAGAGCCACAACTCTAATTTTAGTTGAGATTAAACTTAAAGTGTGATATTCTCCCCTTTTCCACAGTGTAAGCTCTGTGACCACAAAGATCAAACCACACAGCTACATTCTCCCCCTGTGTAAACAGCCCTGTTCAGAACGCCCGCTTTCAGCGGTTGTTCTTTTAAATGAAAACGAGCTGCTCTCTGTTCACCCGACCCCGAGCGCACAGCAGTGAGGAGCAAAGAGCAGAAACTCTCGTTCTTAGCCATTTTTGCTTGGTTCTCTTTCTTCTCTGTTTTTACTCAGTGCTCTTATTTCTATGGGCTTGATTTTTTTCAGGTGAGAGTGAGTGGGTGAGTGTGTGAAACTGTCCACAGGTGTGAGTGTGTGAGTGACTGGGTGAGTGTGTGAGCGACTGGGTGATGTGTGTGAAACTGTCCACAGGTGAGATTGTGTGTGTGAGTGACTGGGTGATGTGTGAGCGACTGGGTGATGTGTGTGAAACTGTCCACAGGTGAGATTGTGTGTGTGAGTGACTGGGTGATGTGTGAGTGACTGGGTGATGTGTGTGAAACTGTCCACAGGTGAGATTGTGTGTGTGAGTGACTGGGTGACTGTGTGAAATATATATTTTCTGTGTATGTTTGGGTGTGTCTGCAAATGTTGAACCCATAGAGTCATAGCTGCCACTGCAACTGGGCTCATCAATGTTCAACACGGCTAATGAATGAGACGATTTAGGTCAGAAATGTCTTTCACATCATGAGTTGAATTAATTACATTGGATACTAATTAGAAACAACCTGGACTACACAGGTTTTAAAGACAGTGGTGTTTTGTAATACGATGTAATTCACAGTGTTCCCCGACAGCTGGAGTTTAGCCCTCGTTCTGTGGATCTGCGTGGGTTTAAAGTGGGCGAGCGCTTTGTAGCAGCCGCTCTTTAATGGCCTCTCTTTATACTTTCCTCAATTGTCAATGACTCGTGTAATGGCTGATTTTCACAGTGAAATGCCTTTCGGTCTGGAGCCCGCCGCACTGCTACTGTACCCGACTCGGACCCCAGCGCCTCTGACCATAAATGAGGTGTGCTCCGTTTAAAACCTCTTATCTACTGCCAGAGCTCCTCTTAGCGTTTTAGCACTTGACCTTTGAGGCAATGAGCCGTTGGAGGGGGCTTTAACGTATTGTTTCAGAGTCAGTGACCACGCTGTTAATTGATTTCTGCATGCTGCTTTATAGCGATGATTGGTCAAAACTTTGTGTCTTCTTGAAAGATGGACTTCAGTCCTGATCTCTAGGCTGGTAAAATCATCTAAAGCCAAGTGGAAAAATTGAATATTTCTCATTTTGAGATTGTTACATTTTATGCTTTTAGACCCAGCAAGTCATTTTCACTCATAATACAGCACATATGTATCAGCCATAACATTAAAAGCACTAAGAGTTGAAATGAATAAATGGTTCAGCCCAAATTGTTGCTCGTTCCCTTGCTTCCTTTTCCCTGTGCCTTTTTAAGTGTTCAATGAATACAGTAAAGGCTTAGTCTAGTTCAGAGGCGATTGCTCTAAGACTGCAAGGGAAGCTCAGCTTCCCCTAAAATGTCAAAAAATAAGTGATCAAATATATACTGTTGTGTGTACATGTCATTGAATAAATATGCACTACAACGCGGTCAACTTTTGTTCAGAATCAGCTTCTTATCACTGGTAAACACGCAGCTTTCCTCTCAATCATTCCCGCAGCTTCACAGTGCTTTAAACAGTGAGGACGCTGAGCGTCCACAGAGTTCAATAGCGAAGCAGCGAAGTGCAGCGAAACGAGACGGGTCATTGGATAAATGCTGGGCTTTGTCCCGCCCATCGGACGCTCAGCGTCTCTGGGGGTCTATGGGGCAGTGGGCTGGCCTCGGCTGGCCATTGAGAGGACACTAGTCAAGTCCCTGGAAAAGACGCCTTGTTGGTACGACAGGGTCACAGATCATTTTCTTGAAAAGGAACAGAGGGTAGAATTTACGTATAAATAAACCGACACATTTTATGATGTAGGCCTCAACTGAGCTTCCCCTCCTTGAAAGACCAGCATCCGCCACTGGTCTAATTATTCCATCTCTGGCCACATCAGACTGGTGTCAGAAGTGGGATACACACCCTTGTTTATCATCTTCCAGACGAATCTCATCATTCAGCATGCTCTGCTCCTCACTGGAAACACTTCCCCCGGTGTGGGTGGAGCTTCTGCAGTAGGCATGCATACAACAGTCAGTAACGCTGTTGAACCAATTATATCTTTCAGATAACTAAAACACAGAACAAATCCAGAGTGAATTGTTTAAGAACTTTGCTCCAAAATAGAGGACTATTATGAGTCTGTCTGCCGAAAGGAACACAGGGAGCTGTAACCAGGACTGTCCATCCTAAAGCTGGACTTCTGGCCACACTGGTTTATATTTCCTGGTGCTCAGGTGGCTGTTTGTCCTACAGCTCAGGGAGGTCTACATCCCTGCATTCTGATTGGATGTCCCACCGACTTTGTTCTAAAGTCCACCTCACCTTACCCTGACCTTCTGTTCCCAGTTTGTGTGGGTGGTGAAGGGATGATCACAGTTGTATTTTAGGGGCTTTATTCCTGCTGGAAGTCATCTGTGGAATTCTCCCATACTGGTGCACATGGGAGGAAGCGGTGAGCAAGTGAGGGAGGGATATTTTTACTGGCCGGTGTTTGAGGGGCCCGCCTCAATATGTAGGATGAGTTTAGATCAGTTTCGCAGGTGCGACCAGGGCAAATTTGGGAGGAGGCAAATGTGGCTTCCCAGAAAAACCAGGACAGAGTGATTAAACATAAGTTTACATGACATAGATTCACATTTGTAAATTTTGTAAAGGGTGACTGCTCTCTTACTGGGTCTATTGAAGCCTATTGAAATGTGTTGTGTTTTTACACAGGACACACAGAACCAAAACTTTAAAACCAAGATGAAGCAAATGACGCTGGTTATCTCCTAAAGCAGAGGCAGGTATGAATGTCTGGGCTTTACTAGAGGGTACATGGACAGTCAGTGCACCATCAGCATATCAGAACCCTGCGGATATCCATGTCCAAAATTTGCAGAGCTCATTCTTTACAGTGAGTATCATCAGCCCTTGTGTTTAAAGGGGCATATACAGTGTGTATAACCTCCTTGGAAATGTTTGGAATGAAATGCGATGCTGAAGCAGCTGCACAAGGGCCCAAGTTCCTGCTGTGGAGCAGTAGAGCCCCTCTCGGAAGCGACAGCGCTCCATCCAAGGCCTCAGGGACGAGTCGGAGTGTTGTCTGTGATCCAGAACTAATCATGAGCTAACAGACATGTGGCTGAATGCCATCAAATCCTCACAGGCATGTTCAAACATCTACTGCAAAGTCTTCCCAGAAGAGTAGCGACAGTAGCGGGCGACAAAATCCCTCTTAATCCCCTTCATGGCAGAAGACATGCCGGATGAGCAGGTGTTCACAAATGTTTGGACATCCAGAGTTTGACAAAGACAGACTCCCGGCGGCCTGTCCCTCAGCGTCCCCATATAGGGCTGTGGTGGGAGAGAGGTCAAAGCAACAGCTCCCGAACGCCCTCCAAGTCCCACCCAGCAGAACTGCCGGTCTGCCAACTGGAGCACAGAGGGGGTGCGTGTCTTAGAGGGCAGCGTGCCCCGTCCTATTTTGAGACGTGGAGCGACAACCAGCTCTGTTGCCTTGTGACTGAGGTTAAAATAAGTCTCATGACAGCAAATATACACACAGTGTCCACTCACGTGGTCAAGCCAAGCCCCGCAGAGCGAAGATAAATGCATTGACGCTGCTGAAGGGTTACATTACGACTAGCTACTTCTAGACCTGGACCAGCTGTAGATCAGCAGGTACTGAAATGATGCTGCACATGAGGCCAATGTGACCAATGCCAAGTGTGGAGTAGAGAGCATACAGCACCTCAGATCTATGCTGTGGTGTGTCCACCAATCCGACACTGTCCTGTGTCCACTGTTGAAGGACTAGCGGACGACCAACACGAACTGTGCAGCGACAATCTCGGCCTTTACATCTCCAAGGTGGACCTACGAGGGAGGAGTGTCACAGCCTCACAGAGTGGCACAGGGTTTCAAAACTCCAGCAGCAACTGTTGTGTCTGATCCACTCTGATCACCACACCACACCACCACCACGTCAGTGTCACTGCAGTGCTGAGAATGATCCACCACCACATCACACCTGCTCTGTGGGGCTTCCAGGCTGACAAAAGTATGCAGAGCAACAGCTAGACCACAGTCTGTAATTGGAGAACTACAAAGTGCTCCTGTGTGGTCAGGGGAGATGATCCAGTGGACAGCAAGGAGGTGGATTTAATGTTATGGCTGACGGCCGGATCTATGTTTTCAAGCGTAAGGATACCAGCAGGGTTGGTGACGTTAATGAGGCTGATAAATGTAACAGTTACGACGGCCGCATAAAGAGCGTCATCAAACCAACGAGGGCCATCAAACCCGAGGAGACCAGCCCCTGACCGCGGCGACTGGTCACACAGTTACAAATGAGCATTAAGAGCTGCCCTTGATGGGCCTGCTTTACGGCGCAGAGTAAATCTTTACTGCCCAGGATCCTGCACACGGTCAATTAGAGCCCACCCGAGAGGAGAAGGATGGAGAGAGGACGGAGAGGAGAGGAGAGAATGAAGGAGGGGTGTGAGAAATCCGTGTCCTGGACAGTGACGTTGTCCTAAATCTGACTTAAGATTAAAACCACTGAAGTAACCAACACTGATGATCTGGTTATGGTGCCCCCTGTGGATGGGGAGGAGAGTGTGGGGGGGATATGTCACACACACACACATTTTCAAGTGATGGACATCCACCCTTAGCGCCCAGAGAGGGTTTAAGGGTTTGTTCCGATACTCAACGACACTTCAGCTGTGGATGTTGAGGGAGGAGACAGCACCCTTCCTTCACTCCCCCTGGCCCCTATTTCCATGCCAGTCAAAGACAGCGAACCGGCAAACTTCCAGTTCCAAGTCCACACTAACCTTTAGGCCATGGCTGCACTGTATACGTACATAAACATGTAAATATATAAATATATAGTTATTGGCATAAATAAAAGTCACAGGTAAACGAAGGATGTGGATCTTGAATGGACACTCATTTGTGTGTGTGTGTGTGTGTGTGTGTGTGTGTGTGTGTGAGAGAGTGAGAGACAGAGAGAGAGAAAGAAAGAAAGTAAAAGAATGTTTGTGATGTGATGAAAGAGAGACAGATATGGAAAGAAAACACTTGAGAGAAAGAGACGGAGGGGAACAGCTAGAAGTGGAAAGAGATAGAAAGAGAGTTAGAGAGAGAGAGAGAGAGAGAGAGAGAGAGAGAGAGAGAGAGAGAGAGAGAGAGAGAGAGAGAGTTAGAGAAGTTAGATAGAAAGAGGTAAATAGATTAAGAGACATACAACATGGGAGAATGTGTTTGTGTGTGCGTGAGAGAGAGAGAGAGAGAGAGAGAGAGAGAGAGAGAGAGCGCAGTTGGGTCTCTGTTGTTTTCAGCACCCAGTTCTCAGGTGGTGACAGGCTGGTGCTAAGTGTGGTAATAGCCAATTGATTTTGTTCTCCGTTCTTTGTGGCAGCCGCACATAAATCAAGGCATCTGTCAGGAAGTGGGCCGAGAGTGTGTGTGTGTGTGTGTGTGTGTGTTGCCCTGGCCTTACCTAATTTGGATTAGAGGTGTCAGAGCAATTAATCCTGACCCTTTATGACCCTTAGCCCTGTGTAAATACTCCTTTGTTGATACTACTTTCATGTTTATTTAGGCACTTATTTACAAACAACATATTTACATTTTTATCTCTCAGTGCGTTCATCCAAAACCCAGTTTACCTCTGAGGATATAGGCCTTGCTCAGAACAGTTTCACACACTCACCCTGTCATTCACACACACACACACACACACACCTGTGGACAATTTCACACAGTCACCCAGTCATTCACTCACACACACACACACACACCTGTGGATAGTTCCACACACTCACCCAGTCACTCACACACACACCCAGTCACTCACACCTGTGGACAGTTTCACACAGTCACCCAGTCATTCACTCACACACTCACACCTGTGGACAGTTTCACACACTCACCCAGTCACTCACACAGTCACAACTGTGGACAGTTACGCACACTCACCCAGTCACTCACACACTCACACCTGTGGACAGTTACACACACTCACCCAGTCACTCACACACTCACACGTGTGGACAGTTTCACACACTCACCCAGTCACTCACACACTCACACCTGTGGACAGTTTCACACACTCACCCAGTCACTCACACACTCACCCTGTCACTCACACACTCACCCAGTCACTCACACCTGTGGACAGTTTCACACACTCACCCAGTCACTCACACACTCACCCAGTCACTCACACACTCTAACCTGTGGACAGTTACACACACTCACCCAGTCACTCACACCTGTGGAGCTATTTCCCTTGTTAAAGGGGCTGAGATTTGGAGTGTTAGAGCATTACCAAATCCTTCCAGCACTGGGCTGTGGAGCAGTGGAACAGTGGGAAAGTGGAGCTCCATCCAGTTCCTCTGGGATGAGTTGGAGTGGTGTTTTTGATCCCGAGCTAATCATTCAACATCAGCACCTGACCTCATGAATGTTAGTGTGGAGGAATGCCATCAAATCCTCACAGCAGTGTTCCACTCCATATTCCCCCCATCGTTTCAGAAGAGGGAGGAAACTTTGGGCCATGGGGCATAGGGTGAAAGTGATAAACTGACAACGCTGAAAACTGATAAACCTGATCAAAGCTTTTAAAAAAGGTGTCTTCTTCTGCAATACTTGACAACCCTCTTTTCTCTCCCTCTGTTTCTTTCTCTCTTTCTGCTGAAGCTGTACAAACTCTCTGACACCACACCACCTCTACGTCCCTCCCTCTCTCCCTCTCTCTCCCCCTCGTTCTCTCGCTCTCTTCTATCCCTCGTTTCCTATGAAAGCAAGGGTCTGTTCCTGAAAGCACACCCTGGATGGACAGAGTGGACAGAGAAGGGGGAAAAACGAGGGAGTGTGTTTTTGAAGCTGTTAGACAATATGTTTGGATTAGCACAGGCTGAGAGAGAGAGAGAGAGAGAGGGAGGGAATCTGACGAAAAGAGAGTAATGACGGGTAGTCTGGATGAGGGGAGAGGAGGGAGGGAAGAGAGAGAGAGAGAGAGAGAGAGAGAGAGAGAGAGAGAGAGAGAGAGAGAGAGAGAGAGAGAGGAATTTGGGGATGTAAGGTTGTGGGGGTCTTGATCGTTCCAGATGTTTCAGTAGACCCTCATCTGCCTCCGCCACATCCATAACATCCCTTCATCCTTTCTCCCCCCCCCCTCTCTCTCTCTCGCTCTCTTCACATTCCCTCTTTCTTTCTTGTTTACCTATCACTGTCATTTTCTTTTTCTTTTACAATTCTTTTCAGTTTTTCATTTCTAACTTTTATTCTTTAGTCTCCCTCTCTTTCTCTCCCCCCCCTCTCTCTCACACACACACACACACACACACACACACACACACACACACACACTTTTTACATCTACTTCTCCCTTTGTCCTCCTCCCCTCTGTAAGAAAATGAAAGGTGGAATTCTTCCTCTTTTAATTTAGGTTCACAGATAAGTGTGTGACTAATAAGATAAAGAGAGAGAGAGAGAGAGAGAGAGAGAGAGAGAGAGAGAGAGAGAGAGAGAGAGAGAGAGAGATGGAGAAAGAGAGAGAAGGACAGAGAGAGATGGGAAAAGAGAGAGAGAGAGAAGGAGAGAGAGAGATGGAGCAAGAGAGAGAGAGAGAGAGAGAGAGAGAGAGAGGACAGAGAGAAGGAGAGAGAGAGAGAGCGAGGACACAGAGAAGGAGAGAGAGAGAGAGCGAGGACACAGAGAGAGAGAGAGAAGGACAGAGAGATGGGGAAAGAGAGAGAGAGAAGGAGAGAGAGAGATGGAGAAAGAGAGAGATGGATGGAGAGAAAGAGAGAAAGAGAGAGAGAGAGAGAGAGAGAGTGATGGAGAGAGATATATATAAAGAGAGTTTGAGAAAGAGAGAGATGAAAAAGAGAGAGAGAAGGAGAGAGAGATGGATAAAGAGAGAGAAAGAGAGGGATGGAGAAAGAGAGAGCAAGAGAGAGAGATGGAGAGCGATAGAGAGATAGGGGTAGCACAGGACCACTGCTGTGAGGATTTGATAGCAGTCTCATGGACATTTCTGAGGTCAGAGGCTTCGTTGTGGATCACAGATGCCACTCCAGCTCAGCCCTAAGGTGCTGCATCACCCCATCCGTCATGGAGCTCCATCCCTCCGGAGAACACCGTTCCACTGCTCCACAGCTCAGCACTGGAGGCCTATATACCCCAACAGTATGGGCACAGCTGAATGTCACTGTGCACAGTCGGGGGGTCTTTATAAGGAGTGTCCACAAACATTTGGACAGTCTTCTCCACAATACACCACAATACATTAAGGCTGCAGGTGTCTCCAACCCCCACCCTATGTTTTAAAAGTGTTTGTTTAAGAGAGAAACACCCACAGGTGTGTGTGTGTGTGTGTGTGGCCTAAGCAGTGAGCAGGCATGTGATTTACAGCCGCTCCTAGGCTTCACTACCTGCTAGAACGCTTACACACACACACACACACACACACACTCGCTCTGCCACCTTGTCCACTCGACAGGACGCTGTCATATATTAGGGAGCTGTTGACTGCCCTGTGAAGCGTACATTTGTCAACATATTAGAGTGTGTCAACACTCACACATCAGCTACCAGCCTCACACCTCTCTCTCTCTCTGTCTTACACACACACACACACACAGATGACCATGTCCAGTGCTAAACACACAACAGAGCAGTCACTGATTTGTGCAAAAACTAAAACTGTAAATCCATTCATTGTTCCCACTGATTCAATGTAAATGAATCGTCATTTTAGACCAATACTACTGGTTCTCTCTCACACACACACACACACACACACACACACACCAAAGAGGTTTAAGAGCGGCGCCGGAGCTAAACGCTGCCTCTCCATGTTTAGTTTTCACCTGAGACAGGACTAACTCTAGACCGGAACATTCCGTCTTTCACCTGTGCTCAGAGAAGGTGACAAAAGTGTTTGGACCAGGGCTTCATTTGGAGGTGGTGAGTATCTTGTTCCGGCTCAAATTAAGCACTGGTTTGGACACAGGGAGGTGCCCTTCATTTGGGGAAGGACAGGGCAGGCATTCAACCGCAACACCACCGTCCACATGGTCCTGAACGGCGCCGGGAATGTGATGCTTCGGGGGGTTGATTACAGCCATTGAGTCGGACAGACTTCCCAAAGTAAACAGCCTAATTAGAAAAGAAGACCTGGTTAAGACTCCTGAGGAAAACAGGACAATGGTCTGAAACGTGCAGCTAAAATGGTCATGAAATGGTTAGCCGAAAACAACATGAACCACAGTCCAGTCCTGGACCCCATCGGGGACCTTACTACCCTCCTTCAAACTAGTTACATAGTGCAGTTTCTGCAGTGCTGAACCCAGAGTGAGAGAGGGAGAGCGAGAGAGAGAGAGAGAGATGCAGAGATAGATATATAGAGAGAGTTTGAGAGAGAGATAAAAAAGAGACAGAGAGAAGAAGAGAGAGAGAGATGGACATATGGAGTGGTCCTGCCACAGTCCAGTCCAAGTCCAGTGCGACAGCGAAGAAAGCCGACCTTACTACCCTCCTTCAAACGAGTTACATAGTGCAGTTTCTGCGGTGCTGAACCCAGAGTGGCACTGTTCTCCCTGTTATAGCTCAGTGGGGCACTGCCATGTTTTGAAGCTGTCATTTTAAAGTAAAAAGACGACCTTGTGGTGCCACTTAAGTCGCAGCCACTTCGCCACTTAAGTCGCAGCCTGAAGAAATGTAGTGAATAACTGAAACAACACCATTCCTTTATTATTATTAATAACTGCACCCTCTGAACTTCAGGTTTACTGTGAGGTTATACCCCTCTCCAAAACAGAACCCCTTATAAACAGCTGAATTCTTTAGTAATAACTGAGTAATAAATGGCTAATAGACATGTTGTAAATGACTGGCCTAAATTCAGTGTTCATAATCAATAGAGAGGTGTGTAATCTTCCTGATTGGGTGCTTGAGAGAATCTTATTTCATGGCGTCCCATGTCTAACAGAGGAGAAGTGTGTGTGTGTGTGTAAGCGCGAGTGCATGCATACATTCCACAGCTGGCTCATGTCACTCTATGACCCAGAATCCCCTTCACAGAAAACACACACACACACAGAACGATCACTGGATTAGGAACACCTACCTTGTATCTCAACTCACTGTCCATTTTATCAGCTCTCTCACACACACACACACTCATACAAATACACACACAAATATCCAGACATTCTCAGCGCTGCAGTGACACTGACACACTGGTGGTGTGTTAGTGTGTGTTGTGCTGGTGTAGAGTGGATCAGACACAGCAGTGCTGCTGGAGTTTTTAAACCCTGTGTCCACTCTCTGTCCACTCTGTGAGACACTCCTCCCTCGTTAGTCCACCTGGAAATGTTGCATATTATGGTGGTGGACAATTGCCAGTCCTGCAGTGACATGGAGGGGTTTAAAAACTCCAGCAGCACTGCTGTGTCTGATCCACTCTACACCAGCACAACACACACTAACACACCACCACCACCACGTCAGTGTCACTGCAGCGCTGAGAATGATCCACCACCACCATGCCTCGGATATGAGGAGAGAGAGAGAGAGAGAGAGAGAGAGAGAGAGAGAAAGAGCGAGAGAGAGAGCGAGAGAGAGAAACATCTTCTGAATTTTATAGAAAGTGTTTTCTGATTACATTCGTGAACTATGCATTTAAGTCCCCACTAAGAGGTATATACCTGGTACACACACACACACCCTAAAGTCTTCACAGTGCCGTTGCTGAGACACTACAGAGGTCGAGGTCGTCTCACTGTTCCCTCACAGTGTTTAAATGCGGTGTGTGTCGTGTCCTCATGAAGCGAAGAGTCCAAACGATGAATAAGTAAAAGAAAGCAATCGCTCCGGCGCAGAAAACAGATATCTCCGTCTGACTTATTTATCCGCGCACAGCTGAATTATTTAGGACTTATTTCTGAAGGATCTTATTTGTGGAGAGGACAGAGCTGAAGGCCTGGGATTTATTTAGTTATTTTCGGGAGGGGATTGGATATTTGGATTTGGGGCGTTAATATTAATGAGGTACTGGGTCTCTTTGGTGGAGATTAGGGCCCTGAATTTACCAACTATGGACTTAAAAACTGTGAACTTCTCTCTCTCTCTCTCTCTCTCTCTCTCTCTCTCTCTCTCTCTCTCTCTCTCGAGGAGCAGTCCTGGGAGATAGATATATTACGAGGCCATATTTGAAGTCCTCCGCCGCCGCCTCTCATAAACAAACGTGCCTCTTTGCCTCTCTGGTGCTAAATTAAGCCCTTATTGCCCCCACTGTGGTTTCACCACGTGGCCAATCAGCAGCTGAACACGACTCTGGCCCCTGGACGGGCCCCTGAGGGATTCGGCTGTACGTGTAAATACACACACGACGATAGGGATCCTCTGAAAAGTGCCGTTGACTGACACTGATATCGCCCTTAAAGGTGGAGTATATGATTTCAATCTAAAATTCAGTGAAGGTTTCCACACAGCTCCTGTACTATTCTGTTTGTGTGTGTGTGTGTGTGTGTGTGTGTGTGTGTGTGTGTGTGTGTGATTCACTTCTCTTTTAAACCATTGTTAGAACCTTGTGAGGACCTTCCACTGCAATAATGACGACTTTAACACTGCATCTGCCCCTGACTTCAGAAACAATATTAAATCATTTCACTCCTTTAGCTTTTCCACATTAATGTTTTTGTTGTGAAACAAACAGCATTAAAAATTGAGGACCACCACAGTCTCTTTTTAACACACACACACAAACAAACACAGAGATACTCCTAGCCTTGCAACCGTCCTCGCAAATATATAAAAACGCACACAAACACACCGTTTCTCTCTCCCTACTTTCTCATTCTCCATTCTCTCATTCTCCACTTCTCACTTCTCTCCCTCTATCACATTTCTCTCTCCCTCCCTCTGTCCTCTGCCTTCCTCTCTTCCTTTCACTTCATCTATAACTTTTGTCTCTCTACCTCTGCTGCTTTTATCTCTTCCTCCTTTTAGTCTTGCCCTCTCTCTCACCCACAGTCACACACACACACACACACACCTATCTCTCCTCCTCTACCTTTTCTCACTCTCTCTAGCCTTTCTCCATCCATTTTCTCTCTTCATCCCTCATTTTCTCTGCTTTCTCCCTTCATTCTCTCTCTCTCTCTCTCTCTCTCTCTCTCTCTCTCTCTCTCTCTCTCTCTCTCTCTCTCTCTCTCTCTCTCTC
>NC_089820.1:25198203-25243203 GCF_029633855.1 Hoplias malabaricus
ACAGAGACACAGAGATAACACACCACACTCCTCACAGACAGTCACCCGGAGGAAACCCACGCAGACACAGAGAGAACACACCACACTCCTCACAGACAGTCACCCGGAGGAAACCCACAGAGACACAGAGAGAACACACCACACTCCTCACAGACAGTCACCCGGAGGAAACCCACGCAGACACAGGGAGAACACAACACACTCCTCACAGACAGTCACCCAGAGCGGGACTCAATCCCACAACCTCCAGGTCCCTGGAGCTGTGTGACAGCGACACTAACCTGCTGCACCACAGTGCCGCCCAGTTCTATATTCAGATCATGTTCAAAATATACAAAAAAAGACAAACCAACAACTCGTTACATTTTCTCTCACAGTTCACACCGTGTCTTTATCTGAATGTGTGATGCCCTGTGATAGACTGTCCTTTCAGGGCGTGTTCCTGCCTTGTGCCCATGATTCTGAGTGAAAGACACCATTGATGTGGAGGTTTATATTGGGGTCTATGCTGCTACCAAAGTGATGTCTAATCTTAGAAAGTCCATGGTTATTTCAGCAAAACAACGCCAGGCTTCATTTTGCCCTTGTTTAAAAAAGCATGGCTTCATACACATAGGGTGTGTGTGTGTGTGTGTGTGTGTGTGTGTGTGTGTGTGTTTGACTGCCGAGCCAGCTGTCCAGGCCTGTCAGCTATGGCACATCACGAAGAGGGAAATCAGACCACAGTGACTACACACAGTCAAGCAGCCAAAGTCTCGTATGAAGTGAGAATGGACAATTATTAATATTCTCAGGTTACAAACAATAAAACACTGTCATTTACAGGAAAGGTGATGACGCACATAATGTAAAAGTGTGTATATGTGCAAAACACTATGGAGTTGGTCCATGAGAAGATTGGAAATCCTTTCTTTGTGTGTTTTTATCAGTGAAAAAGGTCCAACATAATTAACAGAGCACAGATTCCAGTAACAAATAATCATAAAGTAACAATAAGACACAGGAACTAACATCAACAAGCATTCAATTGTGATTTTAGAAAAAAACAATAAACAATGCTGTTGTTTCTAACATCCTTTATCTGTGACTATCGTAATCATTTTTGTAAATGTCTACTACGGTCTAATAACGTAATACTGCCTTGAGCACCATTAATTAATGTCCCCTTATAGTACGGTGCCTAATGTTTATTAAAGAAGGGTTTGCTCTTCCACACTGTGGAACTCATTTATCACCGGTGTGAATTTACAAGCATTAGCACTGACCTCGCTCAGCAGACCGCGCTGGACAGTGGTCATCAGAGAACCATGGAACAATCCAGTGGTGGAAGACACACACACACACATCTGCATCCAAACTCCTCTAGAAATTCAGAATGGGAATGATGCGCTCTATACGTGTAATTAAGGAAACACTAGTAGTGTGAGAGACTATTTGTACGTCTTGTATTACCGTTAAACACCCCCAGCTCACTGCTGCTAGAGGTTTAACCAGAACTACGACCAGGCACAATGCCCCAGCTTTAAAATCTGTACACTGTCACCCAGTTAGTTACAGAATAGAGTTTAAAATGCTGCTACTTGTCTAAATCACTGAATGGTTTTGGCCCAGAATATATCTCAGATATAAACCCAGTAGATCCAAACCAAACAGGAACCGAAGCTGAAACACTCTGCGAGGAGATCTCAGACGCGCCCCCAATTAGAAACTTTTAAATCCAGGTCACAAATTTTCTATTTTTACGCGCCTATGATTGAGCTCTAAATGTTACTCTAACCTCACTGCATTTTAGTTTGTATTATAATGTCCTATTATGTTTTTGCCATCTTTTATTGCACTTTAGTCTTGTCTTTTAATTTTTATTTAATTTCATGTTGGGTGTCACGGTGGTGCAGCAGGTAGGTGTCGCAGTCACACAGCTCCAGGGACCTGGAGGTTTTGGGTTTGATTCCCGCTCCGGGTGACTGTCTGTGAGGAGTGTGGTGTGTTCTCCCTGTGTCTGCGTGGGTTTCCTCCGGGTGACTGTCTGTGAGGAGTGTGGTGTGTTCTCTCTGTGTCTGCGTGGGTTTCCTCTGGGTGACTGTCTGTGAGGAGTGTGGTGTGTTCTCTCTGTGTCTGCGTGGGTTTCCTCCGGGTGACTGTCTGTGAGGAGTGTGGTGTGTTCTCCCTGTGTCTGCGTGGGTTTCCTCCGGGTGACTGTCGGTGAGGAGTGTGGTGTGTTCTCCCTGTGTCTGCGTGGGTTTCCTCCGGGTGACTGTCTGTGAGGAGTGTGGTGTGTTCTCCCTGTGTCTGCGTGGGTTTCCTCTGGGTGACTGTCTGTGAGGAGTGTGGTGTGTTCTCTCTGTGTCTGCGTGGGTTTCCTCCGGGTGACTGTCTGTGAGGAGTGTGGTGTGTTCTCCCTGTGTCTGCGTAGGTTTCCTCCGGGTGACTGTCGGTGAGGAGTGTGGTGTGTTCTCCCTGTGTCTGCGTGGGTTTCCTCCGGGTGACTGTCTGTGAGGAGTGTGGTGTGTTCTCTCTGTGTC
This sequence comes from Hoplias malabaricus, assembly GCF_029633855.1. NCBI lineage: Eukaryota > Metazoa > Chordata > Actinopteri > Characiformes > Erythrinidae > Hoplias > Hoplias malabaricus. Next base: position 25,200,726 of record NC_089820.1, read on the forward strand.
TGCGTGGGTTTCCTCTGGGTGACTGTCTGTGAGGAGTGTGGTGTGTTCTCTCTGTGTCTGCGTGGGTTTCCTCCGGGTGACTGTCTGTGAGGAGTGTGGTGTGTTCTCTCTGTGTCTGCGTGGGTTTCCTCCGGGTGACTGTCTATGAGGAGTGTGGTGTGTTCTCCCTGTTTCTGTGTGGGTTTCCTCCGGGTGACTGTCTATGAGGAGTGTGGTGTGTTCTCTCTGTGTCTGCGTGGGTTTCCTCTGGGTGACTGTCTGTGAGGAGTGTGGTGTGTTCTCTCTGTGTCTGCGTGGGTTTCCTCTGGGTGACTGTCTGTGAGGAGTGTGGTGTGTTCTCTCTGTGTCTGCGTAGGTTTCCTCCGGGAAAAAGTGTCCGAAGGTGTGAGTGTGTGTGTTGCCCTGTGAAGGACTGGCGCCTCCTCCAGGGTGTATTCCTGCCTTGCGCCCAATGATTCCAGGTAGGCTCTGGACCCACTGCGACCCTGGATTGGATAAGCGGTTACAGATAATAAATGAATGAATGAATAATTTCATGTTTTTGTTTTAAATCTAATTTCAACTTCTGATTCTTATAAAATTATAACCTTCACCAATGCCTTTCTGAGGCGCTCAAACTCAGGAATGTTCCAACACATTTTTTTTTAAACCTGTTTCATTCACTTTTACTTAAATTTTATCTGTCATCTCTATTCCCTCACAACTGTCATCTTTGTATCTTCTCCTCTGTAAAGCACTCTGAATGATTGCTGTGTACGAAAGGTGCTATAAGAATAAGCTTGCCTTGCCTTGTGAATGCTGTCCTGAGCTGTTGATGATAAAGATAGCTTCTCTCACACATCTTATGAAGACCCCATGAAGGTAAAACGTTACATATTAGTGCACCACAGTCATTAGCCCTCAATTCTAAACAGTACGTGCGAATGGACAAAGAACAATGTGATCACACGTCCGGTGAAAAACAACGGCAACCAACCTGCAACACCTGTCACCTCCCGGCAACATATTTTTATCCAGAACCCAGTATCGAGTTTCTGCATGCCTCTCTCTGGACAACTGCAGCATCCTAGAAATACACACAGTTACCTAAATTTCCCCAGAGGTATGTGAGTGCTCATCACATGCTGTGGAGCTTTACCTACTCCATTGTTGTCAATGGTGTGGTATTGCTGTAGTCAGAAGCTGCCCACTGAACACAGGATGACCAGTGCAGTCTGTGCTTGGGAAAAGAGGACTGTAAAGGTCTGTAACTGTACAGTAAATGCTCCATAAAGCATACACCAACATGCAAATTTAAGCTGTAATACATGAGAGGGAGGGCTATAATGTGAGATATTGGTCGTAGTCAGGTGCCAATCTGAAGCCAGTCTGAGGCCAACATGAAGCCATACTGAAGACATTTTAAGCTGATTTAAAACCAATTTGAAGCCAGTTTTAAGCTAGTCTGAAGCCACACACACACACATCTGATGCAAGTCTGAAGCCACACTCTCTCTCTCAGGCAGCTCCACTGTTTGTGAGATTCTACAGGGAGCAGTACTCGCTGCACTGGACTAAATGGGAGCGCCTGGGAGCTCATGCATCACCCTGTCACAGAGTAGAGACATTCAGTCACGCTGAGCTTATCACCAGCACAAACCACTGAGTCGGATTAAGAGCAGAGTCCAGCGCCAAACCGTGTCCGAGCCAAAAGCGTCACCTCTTCATCTGAGCAGTGGCAGCCGGGCCTGCAGTCAGAGGTCAGCGATGTATGCTGCACGTAGCGGGACGCAAAGGTGTGGAACTGGGTCTGGTGTCATCACCTGGAGCGGGCCAGGAAATAGTCGAGGATCTTTCTGTATGTAGTAGGTGGAACTGGTGCTATATTTGTTATACTATCCACACAATTTAATAAAACTTACGTTTGTAACGATAGTGTTTTTGTCATTTGGGTCCAAAAGAAGGGTTTGATGATATCTAGAGAAAATAAAAGAATGATGCTTCAGTTGTGCTCCCCCTTGAGGCGGCTCTCCCACCTGCTAAACACGAGCGAGTGAGTTCTTGAGGTTAGCCTGTGCGCTAAAATAGCCAGCAGGTGTGCGTCTGTAAAATACATCTAATGGGACATGGACATCCAAGATTCTGCAAGGCCGTGTGTTCCCAGGCCATAGATCAGCTGCAGAGACCTGAGCGGCTCGTCTTGTCCTTGCTGATGGAAATGCCGATGGAGCTCCGTCTTTTTCTCCCCTCCACTGCTCAGAGCAGCTCCTTAAACCCTGGCTCCTAACTCAGAGCCACAGCGGGTGAGAGAGCACACAATTTTACACTCGCTCGCACACAAACAAATAACCGGGTATTGATCAGAGCCAGAGCAGAGGCATTCTCACTGATGCCCTCTCAATAGATCAGTCACACAAGTCTGATTCTCTCTCTCTCTCACTCTCTCTCTCTCTCTCTCTGACACACACACACACACACACGGCTCAGGTTCAACAGCTCCCGACAGGCAGGAACACATTCAATCGACCCAACGCACACATTTTTCCTTAATGATCAGTCGCTTACACAATGTCGCTTTTCTCAAATGCTTGTACACGACTTTTCTCACAGACATGCTCCTACAAGATTTACATGCCATTACACAACAAATTTGCTTGTTAATCACACTACTGTGCAGGAGCAGGAGCTCTTATTTCTCAGCAGCCCATTTGCAGCCTTGGTGCAAGTGCACAACCATTGCAATTTAATGCTTTCCCAGTCCTAACACTCAGTTTCTGCTTATGGTAAGACTACTAGATCATGCACTACCATCTCCAATGAATCCTGTGTTCAAAAGGCACATGTGCAGTGTACATAATACATTACAGCGTCTGCCAGACATTTGTATAGTTGTTCCCAGTGGATTTTTAACCAGTTTCACGGTCGCAAGTTCAGAATAAAATCACATGGGTTGTTCTAAAGTGAGAGAGTCAAAGTTACATCTTGATTGTTTGGTGAAAAATGGCCATGGTGAGTGTTTCACATTATCAGGTTTTTCATCTCTGATCATGGAAATGGTGACATGGACCTTGTTAATAAGCGAGCACTTTCCAGCACCAAGCAGGAAGCAGCATCGCGGCTACAGGAGCATCTCTGGTGGGTAGGTGAGATACCGCATGCTAGAACACAGAGCTAGTTGTTGAATCTCACCTCCAGGTCTGTTTTCAGGATGGACAGGCTGTACTTGTTGGGATCTATATTCTGTAGCATCTGATTTTTTTATTTTTGGGGGTGGGGCTGTATTTTCAGAACAAACTCACACTCAAAGTTACCTGTGACCACAAGCTGCGTTTGTTTCTAATCCATTATTTAGCAGTTTCTCATTCATTCATTCATTATCTGTAAGCGCTTATCCAATTGAGGGTCGCAGTGGGTCCAGAGTCTACCTGGAATCATTGGGAGCAAGGCGGGGAATACACCCTGGAGGGGGCGCCAGTCCTTCACAGAGCAACACAGACACACACATTCACTCACACCTACGGACACTTTTGAGTCGCCAATCCACCTACCAACTTGTGTTTTTGGACTGTGGGAGGAAACCGGAGCACCCGGAGGAAACCCACGCAGACACAGGGAGAACACACCACACTCCTCACAGAAAGTCACCCGGAGGAAACCCACGCAGACACAGGGAGAACACACCACACTCCTCACAGACAGTCACCCGGAGGAAACCCACGCAGACACAGAGAGTACACACCGCACTCCTCACAGACAGTCACCCGGAGCGGGAATCGAACCCACAACCTCCAGGTCCCTGAAGCTGTGTGACTGCGACATTAACCTGCTGCGCCACCGTGCTGCCGAGCAGTTTCTCTTCTTGTAAATTTCCACCAGGAGCATGATGGGAAATAATCTCAAATAGAATCTAGTTGTGATCTCGCAGATAGTTATTTCACAGCAAAATCATAATCTGGGACCAAAGCTCTGTGATATGGTCTTTAGAAGTGAGAGGGTGGCAGAATGTTCAAAGTGTATGAGTAACTCTCAAGTAGCTTCTAAAGTCTCAACATATTTCCAGACTTTTTACATAATACACTATACTGCCAAAACTACTCACTCACTCACCCAAATAATCAAAGGTTCCACTCTCTTCCATGGCCACAGTTGTTTAAAACCAAGCCCCTAGGCATACAGACTGCTTCTACCAACATTCGTGTAAGAACGGGTTTCTCTCAGGAGCTCAGTGAATTACAGTGTGGTATCGTGATAGGATGCCATCTTTGCAAAAAGTCCAGAAATGTCCTCGCTACTAAACATGATATTAAGTGACAGTGATATTAAAACAAACAGGAAGTGATTGGGAACAACAGGAACTCGGTTCTTTGTCCTGTTGTTCTGTTGGATGTTCCTTTGATCCGATGGATGAGTCTGGGTTTGGCAGTTGCCAGGAGAATAGGACTTGTCTTTGTGGGAACAGTTTGGGGACGGCCCCTTCCTGTTCTGACATGACTGTGCACCAGTGCACAAAGCAAGGTCCATAAAAACAGGGATGAGTGAGTTTGGTGTGGAAGAACTTGACTGGCCATGCACAGAGACTGCGAGCCAGGCCTCGTCCAACATCGGTATCTGACCTCACAAATGTGCTTCTGGTCAAAAATTCCCATAAACACACTCCTCAAAATTGTGGAAAGCCTTCCCAGAGAAGTTAAAGCTGAGAAGCTCAGAGCTTTAAAAACAGCGTTATTGCCCAATGGAGCTGGTCATTTACAACATTTCAGATAAATCAATAATAGGAAATAAAATAGGAACACTCCCTGTTTGTGTGTGTTTGTGGTGCTGTTAGGTGCGACACCATGCACGTTGGTTAGGCTCTTGATGACGTATTCCTGGTTCTCCTCTAAACGTGTAGAAACATGGGCTGGTTCACTGGAAAGAACCAAGGTTCCAAGAATCAGTCATGGAACTGGTTCAAGAACCAAAGTTCTTTTGGTGGAAAAGCGCCCCTCCCACTTCAGAGCATTTCTCATCTAAAATGTTCATTTAGAGGTGGAGTTAGCAGAAGCTAAGGGGGTCTAGTTACGCTTTAATTGAGCCTTGTACATTCTGCATATCCCTTTCTGTGACGAAGTGTAAATAAACCTGCTCTCTATAGGATTTCCGTTGGCTCAAGCTGGGATCGGATTCTTGTGCTTGACTGGACGTGCCCGATGTTCATGTTCAGACAGGAGAGGGTTAATGTGGTACATTCCTGCATTTAAGAATCTATAACTCATATTGGTTTTAAGCAGAGGGTAGGGGCACTTTGACGTGTCCGAGACTCTGACGGACACTAGTGCTCACAATAACATCACTACAGACAGTGGTTCTAATGTGTTATGGCAGGTGTTATGGGGTATTGTGCATGCTATATATTTAAATGAATTCTGAATACAAGATGTATAAAACATGTTATATAGGTCTTAACATATCCTACATACATTTAATGCTGATTCTGTTTTATTGCAACAGAAAGAATGTAATATCAAATGCTCTGCTGCTCAGAATATCCCAAGATTTGAGATTTCAGTTTAAAATGTTACACAGGTGTGTAATGAACAGTTGATCTAATGTGCTCCGTTATTATGAATTTCTATATTTTGGTTTTATAAAAACAAAAAATGCAATTATAACAAGATTGAAACAATGAATATTGTGGGTTCGATTCCCGCTCCGGGTGACTGTCTGTAAGGAGTGTGGTGTGTTCTCCCTGTGTCTGCGTGGGTTTCCTCCGGGTGACTGTCTGTGATGAGTGTGGTGTGTTCTCTCTGTGTCTGCGTGGGTTTCCTCCGGGTGACTGTCTGTGAGGAGTGTGGTGTGTTCTCCCTGTGTCTGTGTGGGTTTCCTTCGGGTGACTGTCTGTGAGGAGTGTGGTGTGTTCTCCCTGTGTCTGTGTGGGTTTCCTTCGGGTGACTGTCTGTGAGGAGATTGGTGTGTTCTCCCTGTGTCTGCGTGGGTTTCCTCTGGGTGACTGTCTGTGAGGAGTGTGGTGTATTCTCCCTGTGTCTGCGTGGGTTTCCTCTGGGTGACTGTCTGTGAGGAGTGTGGTGTGTTCTCCCTGTGTCTGTGTGGGTTTCCTCCGGGTGACTGTCTGTGAGGAGTGTGGTGTGTTCTCTTTGTGTCTGCGTGGGTTTCCTCCGGGTGACTGTCTGTGAGGAGTGTGGTGTGTTCTCCCTGTGTCTGTGTGGGTTTCCTTCGGGTGACTGTCTGTGAGGAGTGTGGTGTGTTCTCCCTGTGTTTGCGTGGGTTTCCTCCGGGTGCTCCGGTGTCCTCCCACAGTCCAAAAACATACGTTGGTAGGTGGATTCACGACTCAAAATTGTCCGTAGGTGTGAGTGTGTGAGTGAATTTGTGTGTGAGTGTGTGTGTTGCCCTGTGAAGGACTGGCATCCCCTCTAGAGTGTATTCCTGCCTTGTGCCCAATGATTCCAGGTAGGCTCTGGACCCAACGCGACCCTGAATTGGATAAGGGTTACAGATAATAAATGAATGAATGAATGTATATTGTGTCTTTAATAACTGTGTAATGACACAGTAAGAACATGTAACATATAATAACATTTGTGTAATTAGAGTATATTGATTGTGACTATATAAATACATGTAATTACTTGAGTGTATTTTGATAGTCCTTATATAATTACATAACTACTTTTACAGTTATTGTATAATTACATGCTATTTTATCTTTATAGTAACTACATAGTTACATGAATGTTGATTGTTACTACATTATTGCATGTAATTACAAGTGTATCTTGACAGATACTATATAATTACATAGGTGAAAACTTACAGAAGCTGTACAACTCTAACACATGTGAATCATTAAGTACACTTTTAGTGAAATGTTATTCATTTGTAATTATAGTTATTAAAGACAATGACGTGAGACCGAACACATGGTAACCGCAGTTCAAACACATCAGAAATAGATGAGGTTTAATCTTCGGTTTACACCTCGACCCTGTGGCTAATCAACTCCAGTTCATTCTTATACAGAAGTTTATACCACCAGCCTCACAGATCAGCTTCAGCAAAGTCCAACACTAATCCAGAAACACAAGTTGGAAGACATCGTATCAACTGCATGATGGAACACGCTTTGTCACCAGCGCTGCTTCTCTTTGAGGACACGTCTAACTGCTCCTAGACTGTTCTATCTGAGGTTCTCATGCTTATGTTGCTACTTAAGGCAAAAGCAAGTAAACAACTTTGCATGGGAACATCAAGGCCCCGCCCTTCAGCCGTTTGCATCACAGGTTCAGAGCAGCGAGACTATGGAGTCTATCATGGCACAGAATTTGCAGCTCAGATGTTTTATTTCAATGGAAAAGCATACAACTGTTTGTCGCTTTTCCAAAGGAAATGGAGCTGGTGATGTCACAAGTCCCCGTCTCTAACGGGAACCTTGGGCTTTATTGACGTGTTGTTCTTGTTCTTTGGACTGAACACAGCTCTGTGCCCCCTGTCCTCACAAATCAGTTTCCCTTGTTGCACAATTGGCTTTCGCTGTTGATTTTCGTCAGCCACCGACACAAGGTTTGAACCTCTTCAGAACCTCTCTTGGGGGGGGGGTTACGAGCTGCCACTGAGAGTCACGTAAAAAACAAGTGTAAGTGATTGTGAATGCTGTATCTTGTGCTGGAGCTCTGCATTTGTTGGTGATTGACAGGTCTCTGTAGCCAATCAGCCCTCTGCAGGGTTTACACCTCACCATACCAGGTTCCAGGAACCAGGACCAGATTTGGCCAGTGGAAAAGCAAAAGAGCCGAGAGTTGTGTAGGTTCCATGCAGGGGAAGAGTTCCTCTCAATAGATCTTGAGTCTTGGTTCCTGTTTGTGGTTCTCTTGACTCTTGGGTCTAATCTATGCATCTTTCTGAGTCTAAAACAAGAACTGCTGAGTGGAACCAAGACTCAGAAGGCAACACATCATGAAGAGTTCTGGATCTACAGTGAGCATCTAGTGGAGGAAACACAAACAAGAGAAATGAGGGAAGGGGCAGAAATGTATTGATTAATCAATGAGAACCAATCACTCTGTAATTATCACCCCCACTACTCTGGGCCTTGCTGTGTTTTCGGGTTTTCTCCGATACGAGGGAACCTACCGGCCGAGGCGCCTGCTTGACTGACAGTTTGCCCGGCTGCCGTGGGAGGTGCTGGGGTTTAGCACGAGCACGAGAAAAGCCTGGAGCACTCTCGCTGTCACTCAGACCGAGCGGCCCTTTCGCCCGGGGGCCCCGGTGGTCAGCAGCCAGCAAAGGTGGCACTGCAGTGAGGAATGTGTCTTTTAACACGGGGGTGGATCAGAGTAACCACTACCTCAACACTGTTTCAGGAACATTCCTCACCTCAGAGCCATGGGGTGGGGCTGGAGTCGGGGGTGGGGGGTGAGGGGTTGATGTGGGGGGCTAATACCTCATCTAGAACCAGTCTGACACTTGTCTGAAAGTGTCTGGAACATATCAGTGAGGAATGGCCTGTAGCTAATTTTGCAGCTAGCTGCTTTCAGCTCTGCATTCACTGTCCATTCTCTCAGCTCCACTGACCGTACAGGAGCTCTACAATTTGTTGCTCTGCAAACTTCATTACTCCTCTGTCACCCTGCTCTTCAATAGTCAGGACCCTCAAAGGGCAGTGAGGAGCCAGGAGCGGGAGCTCTGACTTTTAGCCTTTTTCGCTCGTTTCTCTTTATTCTCTATTCACATTTACTAAGTTTTTACTCAGTGCTGTTATTTTTCTGTGATCTCACATAAACATGAGCCCAGAGCTGTGATTGGACGGATTCAGACAAGGGGTGGAGCCATTCTAAAGTGTCAGCATTCTATGTAAGACGCAGCACAAAGTCAGAATTATCCCATGTTTTCAGAGAAAACGGAATGGATGCTCCTGTTTCACAGTGTGGGGGTTGGGGGCTCCAGATCTAAATGAACGTGCACAAGCACTGAACAAGCACCATTTCCATAACATAGCCCCTGTAAATGCTGCAAATGGGAATGATTTCATTTGGACTGTAACTCACCTGCTGTGGATAATCTAGCCGTTAGCTTGATGCTATTGCTTTTCAATGACCACTTTAACATGAAAACAAATACCCAGCACTGAATCCCTGAGACCCTGCAGCCAGCAGCCGAGGAAACCCACCAAATAAAGAGCCTCATTAGGAAATCTCTCCCTTGGATGCTTTTACATATATTTGTTCTGCTTTTTTTTCTTCGCTGATTGCCTCACGCTTCCCTCTCTGTTCATCGCCATTACAGTCATTTACCTAATTGGATAAAATGACTCCTGGATGTTTGCCAAAGGAGGTTTATGGCAATCGTGTGTGTGTGTGTGTGTGTGTGTGTGTGTGTGTGTGTGTTTGTGATTTGGATGTTTGATTATAGGCTCTCTTTGATAATTAGTCCCTTGAATACTCCTCGCCCTCTGCCCAGCACGAGTAAAGAGCCCGTCCCCTTAATCACCACAGCAGTGTGCCATGAACAACCGACCTAGCAGTCATCTGAAAAAGCCCCACGCCGTGCCTCCGGGGCTCCACACAGTACACAGGCCAGTTGAGCCCGGCTTACCCCGCCTAATTGCACCTAATTTGGGGTAATACCATGATCAAGTACGGCCGATTAACAGCCCAGCCCTGCTCCCTCACATTTCCGTCTCCAGTTCTCCTGGCCTTAGACACGGGATGTTAACAGATGAGTAGGGAGTGAGTAGAGACAGTACCCTCAGTCCATACTCAAGAGTATAGTTACATAAGTAAATTTAACAACACTTGATTAGGCATGTTTCATTATACAGTGTAATAACTTCAGTGCAATTAATTAAATCCTATTTTATAGCTTCATTCATTCATTATCTGTAACCCTTATCCAGTTCAGGGTCGTGGTGGGTCCAGAGCCTACCTGGAATCATTGGGCGCAAGGCAGGGAAAACACCCTGGAGGGGGCAACGCAGACACACACACACACACCTACGGATACTTTTGAGTCGCCAAGTCTACCAACGTGTGTTTTTAGACTGTGGGAGGAAACCCACGCAGACACAGGGAGAACACACCACACTCCTCACAAACAGTCACCCGGAGGAAACCCACACAGACACAGGGAGAACACACCACGCTCCTCACAGACAGTCACCCGGAGGAAAACCACGAAGACACAGGGAGAACACACCACACTCCTCACAGACAGTCACCCGGAGGAAACCCACACAGACACAGAGAGAACACACCACACTCCTCACAGACAGTCACCCAGAGGAAACCCATGCAGACACAGTGAGAACACACCACACTCCTCACAGACAGTCAGCCGGAGGAAACCCACACAGACACAGGGAGAACACACCACACTCCTCACAGACAGTCACCCGGAGGAAACCCACGCAGTCACAGAGAGAACACACCACACTCATCACAGACAGTCACCCGGAGGAAACCCACACAGACACAGGGGGAACACACCACACTCCTCACAGACAGTCACCCGGAGGAAACCCACGCAGACACAGTGAGAACACACCACACTCCTCACAGACAGTCACCCTGACTAAACCCACGCAGACACAGGGAGAACACACCACACTCCTCACAGACAGTCACCCGGAGGAAACCCAGGCAGACACAGGGAGAACACACCACACTCCTCACAGACAGTCACCCGGAGGAAACCCACACAGACACAGAGAGAACACACCACACTCCTCACAGACAGTCACTTGGAGGAAACCCACGCAGACACAGAGAGAACACACCACACTCCTCACAGACAGTCACTTGGAGGAAACCCACGCAGACACAGGGAGAACACAACACACTCATCACAGGCAGTCACCCGGAGGAAACCCACGCAGACACAGGGAGAACACACCGCACTCCTCACAGACAGTCACCCGGAGGAAACCCACGCAGACACAGGGAGAACACACCACACTCCTCACAGACAGTCACTTAGAGGAAATCCATGCAAACACAGGGAGAACACACCACACTCCTCACAGACAGTCACCCAGAGGAAACCAACGTAGACACAGGGAGAACACACCACACTCCTCACAGACAGTCACCCGGAGGAAACCCAGGCAGACACAGGGAGAACACACCACACTCCTCACAGACAGTCACCCGGAGGAAACCCACACAGACACAGAGAGAACACACCACACTCCTCACAGACAGTCACTTGGAGGAAACCCACGCGGACACAGGGAGAACACACCACACTCATCACAGGCAGTCACCCGGAGGAAACCCACGCAGACACAGGGAGAACACACCACACTCCTCACAGACAGTCACCCGGAGGAAACCCACGCAGATACACGGAGAACACACCACACTCCTCACAGACAGTCACCAAGAGGAAACCCACGCAGACACAGGAAGAACACACCACACTCCTCACAGACAGTTACCCGGAGGAAACCCACACAGACACAGGGAGAACACACCACACTCCTCACAGACAGTCACCCAGAGGAAACCCACGCAGACACAGGGAGAACACACCACACTCCTCACAGACAGTCACTTAGAGGAAACCCATGTAGACACAGGGAGAACACACCACACTCCTCACAGACAGTCACTTAGAGGAAATCCATGCAGACACAGGGAGAACACACCACACTCCTCACAGACAGTCACCCAGAGGAAACCCACGTAGACACAGGGAGAACACACCACACTCCTCACAGACAGTCACCCGGAGGAAACCCACGCAGACACAGGGAGAACACACCACACTCCTCACAGACAGTCACCCAGAGGAAACCCACGCAGACACAGGGAGAACACACCACACTCCTCACAGACAGTCACTTGGAGGAGACCCACGCAGACACAGGGAGAACACACCACACTCCTCACAGACAGTCACTTGGAGGAAACCCACGCAGACACAGGGAGAACACACCACACTCCTCACAGACAGTCACTTGGAGGAAACCCACGCAGACACAGGGAGAACACACCACACTCCTCACAGGCAGTCACCCGGAGTAAACCCACACAGACACAGGGAGAACACAACACACTCCTCACAGACAGTCACCCGGAGGAAACCCACGCAGACACAGTGAAAACACACCACACTCCTCACAGACAGTCACCAGGAGGAAACCCACGCAGACACAGGGGGAACACACCACACACCTCACAGACAGTCACCCGGAGGAAACCCACGCAGACACAGGGAGAACACACCACACTCCTCACAGAGAGTCACCCGGACTAAACCCACGCAGACACAGGGAGAACACACCACACTCCTCACAGACAGTTACCCGGAGGAAACCCACACAGACACAGGGAGAACACACCACACTGCTCACAGACAGTTACCCGGAGGAAACCCACACAGACACAGGGAGAACACACCACACTCCTCACAAACAGTCACCCGGAGGAAACCCACACAGACACAGGGAGAACACACCACAGTACTCACAGACAGTTACCCGGAGGAATCCTACGCAGACACAGGGAGAACACACCACACTCCTCATAGACAGTCACCTGGAGGAAACCCATGTAGACACAGGGAGAACACACCACACTCCTCACTGACAGTCACTTGGAGGAAACCCATGCAGACACAGGGAGAACACACCACACTCCTCACAGGCAGTCACCCGGACGAAACCCACACAGACACAAGGAGAACACACCACAATCCTCACAGACAGTCACCCGGAGGAAACCCAGGCAGACACAGTGAGAACACACCACACTCCTCACAGACAGTCACCCGGAGGAAACCCACACAGACACAGAGAGAACACACCACACTCCTCACAGACAGTCACTTGGAGGAAACCCACGCAGACACAGGGAGAACACACCACACTCATCACAGGCAGTCACCCGGAGGAAACCCACACAGACACAGGGAGAACACACCACACTCCTCACAGACAGTCACTTGGAGGAAACCCACGTAGACACAGGGAGAACACACCACAATCCTCACCGGCAGTCACCCGGAGGAAACCCACACAGACACAGAGAGAACACATCACACTCCTCACAGACAGTCACCCGGAGGAAACCCACACAGTCACAGGGGGAACACACCACACTCCTCACAGACAGTCACCCGGAGGAAACCCACGCAGACACAGGGAGAACACACCACACTCCTCACAGACAGTCACCCGGAGGAATCCCTCGCAGACACAGGGAGAACACACCACACTCCTCACAGAAAGTCACCTGGAGGAAACCCATGTAGACACAGGGAGAACACACCGCACTCCTCACAGACAGTCACTTGGAGGAAATCCATGCAGACACAGGGAGAACACACCACACTCCTCACAGACAGTCACCCAGAGGAAACCCACGTAGACACAGGGAGAACACACCACACTCCTCACAGACAGTCACCCGGAGGAAACCCACGCAGACACAGGGAGAACACACCACACTCCTCACAGACAGTCACCCGGAGGAAACCCACGCAGACACAGGGAGAACACACCACAGTCCTCACAGACAGTCACCCAGAGGAAACCCACGCAGACACAGGGAGAACACACCACAATCCTCACAGACAGTAACCCGGAGGAATCACACACAGACACATGGAGAACACACCACACTCCTCACAGACAGTCACCCGGAGGAAACCCACACAGACACAGGGGGAACACACCACACTCCTCACAGACAGTCACCCGGAGGAAACCCATGCAGACACAGTGAGAACACACCACACTCCTCACAGACAGTCACCCGGAGGAAACCCACGCAGACACAGGGGGAACACACCACACTCCTCACAGACAGTCACCCGGAGGAAACCCACGCAGACACAGTGAGAACACACCACACTCCTCACAGACAGTCACCCGGACTAAACCCACGCAGACACAGTGAGAACACACCACACTCCTCACAGACAGTCACCCGGAGAAAACCCACGCAGACACATTGAGAACACACCACACTCCTCACAGACAGTCACCCGGAGGAAACCCACACAGACACAGGGGGAATACACCACACTCCTCCCAGACAGTCACCCGGAGGAAACCCACGCAGACACAGGGAGAACACACCACACTCCTCACAGACAGTCACCCGGACTAAACCCACACAGACACAGGGAGAACACACCACACTCCTCACAGACAGTCACCAGGGGGAAACCCACACAGACACAGGGAGAACACACCACACTCCTCACAGACAGTCACCCGGAGGAAACTCATGCAGACACAGTGAAAACACACCACACTTCTCACAGACAGTCACCCGGACTAAACCCACGCAGACACATTGAGAACACACCACACTCCTCACAGACAGTCACCCGGAGGAAACCAACACAGACACAGGGGGAATACACCACACTCCTCACAGACAGTCACCCGGAGGAAACCCATGCAGACACAGGGAAAACACACCACACTCCTCACAGACAGTCACCCGGACTAAACCCACACAGACACAGGGAGAACACACCACACTCCTCACAGACAGTCACCCGGAGGAAACCCACACAGACACAGGGAGAACACACCACACTCCTCACAGAAAGTCACCCGGAGGAAACCCACGCAGACACAGGGAGAACACACCACACTCCTCACAGACAGTCACCCGGAGGAAACCCACGCAGGCATAATGAGAACACACCACACTCCTCACAGACAGTCACCCGGAGGAAACCCACGCAGACACAGGGAGAATACACAACACTCCTCACAGACAGTCACCCAGAGGAAACCCACGCAGACACAGGGAGAACACACCACACTCCTCACAGACAGTCACCCGGAGGAAACCCACGCAGACACAGGGAGAACACACCACACTCCTCACAGACAGTCACCCGGAGGAAACCCACGCAGACATAATGAGAACACACCACACTCCTCACAGACAGTCACCCGGAGGAAACCCACGCAGACACAGGGAGAACACACCACACTCCTCACAGACAGTTACCCGGAGGAAACCCACACAGACACAGGGAGAACACACCACACTCCTCACAGACAGTCACCCAGAGGAAACCCATGTAGACACAGGGAGAACACACCACACTCCTCACAGACAGTCACTTGGAGGAAACCCACGTAGACACAGGGAGAACACACCACACTCCTCACAGACAGTCACTTGGAGGAAACCCACGCAGACACAGGGAGAACACACCACACTCATCAAAGGCAGTCACCCGGAGGAAACCCACGCAGACACAGGGAGAACACACCACACTCCTCACAGACAGTCACCCGGAGGAAACCCACGCAGACACAGGGAGAACACACCACACTCCTCACAGACAGTCACCCGGAGGAAACCCACGCAGACACAGGGAGAACACACCACACCCCTCACAGACAGTCACCCGGAGGAAACCCACGCAGACACAGGGAGAACACACCACACTCCTTACAGACAGTCACCCGGAGGAAACCCACGCAGACACAGGGAGAACACACCACAGTCCTCACAGACAGTCACCCAGAGGAAACCCACGCAGACACAGGGAGAACACACCACAATCCTCACAGACAGTAACCCGGAGGAATCACACACAGACACAGGGAGAACACACCACACTCCTCACAGACAGTCACCCGGAGGGAACCCACGCAGACACAGGGAGAACAAACCACACTCCTCACAGACAGTCACCCGGAGGAAACCCACGCAGACACAGGGAGAACACACCACACTCCTCACAGACAGTCACCCGGAGGAAACCCACGCAGACACAGGGGGAACACACCACACTCCTCACAGACAGTCACCCGGAGGAAACCCATGCAGACACAGTGAGAACACACCACACTCCTCACAGACAGTCACCCGGAGGAAACCCACGCAGACACAGGGGGAACACACCACACTCCTCACAGACAGTCACCCGGAGGAAACCCACGCAGACACAGTGAGAACACACCACACTCCTCACAGACAGTCACCCGGACTAAACCCACGCAGACACAGTGAGAACACACCACACTCCTCACAGACAGTCACCCGGAGAAAACCCACGCAGACACATTGAGAACACACCACACTCCTCACAGACAGTCACTCGGAGGAAACCCACACAGACACAGGGGGAATACACCACACTCCTCCCAGACAGTCACCCGGAGGAAACCCACGCAGACACAGGGAGAACACACCACACTCCTCACAGACAGTCACCCGGACTAAACCCACACAGACACAGGGAGAACACACCACACTCCTCACAGACAGTCACCCGGAGGAAACCCACACAGACACAGGGAGAACACACCACACTCCTCACAGACAGTCACCCGGAGGAAACTCATGCAGACACAGTGAAAACACACCACACTCCTCACAGACAGTCACCCGGAGGAAACCCACGCAGACACAGGGGGAACACACCACACTCCTCACAGACAGTCACCCAGAGGAAACCCAAGCAGACACAGTGAGAATACACCACACTCCTCACAGACAGTCACCCGGACTAAACTCACGCAGACACAGTGAGAACACACCACACTTCTCACAGACAGTCACCCGGACTAAACCCACGCAGACACATTGAGAACACACCACACTCCTCACAGACAGTCACCCGGAGGAAACCAACACAGACACAGGGGGAATACACCACACTCCTCACAGACAGTCACCCGGAGGAAACCCATGCAGACACAGGGAAAACACACCACACTCCTCACAGACAGTCACCCGGACTAAACCCACACAGACACAGGGAGAACACACCACACTCCTCACAGACAGTCACCCGGAGGAAACCCACACAGACACAGGGAGAACACACCACACTCCTCACAGAAAGTCACCCGGAGGAAACCCACGCAGACACAAGGAGAACACACCACACTCCTCACAGACAGTCACCCGGAGGAAACCCACGCAGACATAATGAGAACACACCACACTCCTCACAGACAGTCACCCGGAGGAAACCCACGCAGACACAGGGAGAATACACCACACTCCTCACAGACAGTCACCCAGAGGAAACCCACACAGACACAGGGAGAACACACCACACTCCTCACAGACAGTCACCCGGAGGAAACCCACGCAGACACAGGGAGAACACACCACACTCCTCACAGACAGTCACCCGGAGGAAACCCACGCAGACATAATGAGAACACACCACAATCCTCACAGACAGTCACCCGGAGGAAACCCACGCAGACACAGGGAGAACACACCACACTCCTCACAGACAGTTACCCGGAGGAAACCCACACAGACACAGGGAGAACACACCACACTCCTCACAGACAGTCACTTGGAGGAAACCCACGCAGACACAGGGAGAACACACCACACTCCTCACAGACAGTCACTTGGAGGAAACCCACGCAGACACAGGGAGAACACACCACACTCATCAAAGGCAGTCACCCGGAGGAAACCCACGCAGACACAGGGAGAACACACCACACTCCTCACAGACAGTCACCCGGAGGAAACCCACGCAGACACAGGGAGCACACACCACACTCCTCACAGACAGTCACCCAGAGGAAACCCACGCAGACACAGGGAGAACACACCACACTCCTCACAGACAGTCACCCAGAGGAAACCCACGCAGACACAGAGAGAACACACCACACTCCTCACAGACAGTTACCCGGAGGAAACCCACACAGACACAGGGAGAACACACCACACTCCTCACAGACAGTCACCCAGAGGAAACCCATGTAGACACAGGGAGAACACACCACACTCCTCACAGACAGTCACCCAGAGGAAACCCATGTAGACACAGGGAGAACACACCACACTCCTCACAGACAGTCACTTGGAGGAAACCCACGCAGACACAGGGAGAACACACCACACTCCTCACAGACAGTCACTTGGAGGAAACCCACGCAGACACAGGGAGAACACACCACACTCATCAAAGGCAGTCACCCGGAGGTAACCCACGCAGACACAGGGAGAACACACCACACTCCTCACAGACAGTCACCCGGAGGAAACCCACGCAGACACAGGGAGAACACACCACACTCCTCACAGACAGTCACCCAGAGGAAACCCACGCAGACACAGGGAGAACACACCACACTCCTCACAGACAGTCACCCAGAGGAAACCCACGCAGACACAGAGAGAACACACCACACTCCTCACAGACAGTTACCCGGAGGAAACCCACACAGACACAGGGAGAACACACCACACTCCTCACAGACAGTCACCCAGAGGAAACCCATGTAGACACAGGGAGAACACACCACACTCCTCACAGACATTCACTTGGAGGAAACCCACGCAGACACAGGGAGAACACACCACACTTCTCACAGACAGTCACCTGTAGGAAACCCATGCAGACACAGGGAGAACACACCACACTCCTCACAGACAGTCACCCGGAGCGGGAATTGAACCCACAACCTCCAGGTCCCTGGAGCTGTTTTACTGCGACACTAACCTGCTGCACCACCGTGCCGCTCCTGTTTTATAGCTTCCTTTTTCCTATTTTAAAATGCTACTCAAAAAGCTACTTAAAGAAACACTAGGTAGTATTTTTACCATAAAATTACAACTACAAAATCATACAGGCTCTGTCCTGGGTCCTCTAGACTCAGCAAGAACTGCACTATGTAACTTCAGGAGGAGGGTATGAATCCAACCCCCATCTGTCCCCACTGGAAAGCCCAATAGTGTAATGTCCTGGTGAGCTACTGTCTCTGAACTCTGACATTTACACGGTGGATCAATGAGGGAGGAGTGTCTAAAAGAGTGGACAGTGAGTGGACACAAGGTTTAAAAACTCCAGCAGCACTGCTGTGTCTGATCCACTCTACACCAGCACAACACACACTAACACACCACCACCACGTCAGTGTCACTGCAGCGCTGAGAATGATCCACCGCCACATCACACCTGCTCTGTGGGGGTCCTGGGCTTTGAAGGACAGGGCTTTGGGGGGTTTTGTTGACTCTGTATCACTAGGTTAAAAGGCATTAAATTCTGTGTGGTTATGTGAGGGAAGGAGCTCAAGGAATTACTCATGTTGGGTGTGTGTGTGTGTGTGTGTTTGTGTCTGTGGTTTTGAATCATTTACTTTTCTACTTTTTCCTCCTCCCTGACTTGTTTTTCCACTGAAGCATAAGGTCGCCATGCTCAATGCCAAGCACCTTTGCATGGAGCAGTGGAACAATGTTCTTTGCAGTTCTGGACATGTTGGGATATGGAACCCACCAACCCACATACTGTGAAACAAGACCTGTGAGCTGCCCAAGTCAGAAAAAAATATATGTGATAAAACAAGTCATTCTGATTCTGCTCCGATTCTAACGTCAAGTTAAGAGACTTTACAATCGTCCCGCCCCCTCATCTGAGTCTGTCCAATCACAGCGCTGGACACGTGTTTATGTGAGAGCGCAAGTACGTGGTTAAACAGACACAAACAGAAAAACAAACACAACACGTGTGGAAAAGAAAAAGAGAAAACGCACTGCTGTGCGCTCGGGGTCGGGGTGAACAGCGAGCGGCTCATTATCATTTAAAGGAACAGGCGTCTGTTTTGTCTGTTTTGAACAAGGCTGTTTAGACAGGGGAGAACCCTGCTATGGGGTTTGATCCTTGTGGAATTTTGACCAAAGCAGGTCACAGACATTTAGTTAAGATGCAGAACTGTTCACTTGTTGAAAATAAGTCACCTATAAGATCTTAGCTAGAATTTATAATAAATTCTAAAGTTCACTTCTAACATTCAAATTAATCAAAGTAATATATGGATAAAAAGCTACGAATTTGTTCATCCACAAGCACACACACACACACACACACACACACACCACTAGAACTCTCCCAGCCTAAGCCCAGTGTTTACTCAGAATAGGTTTTTGGAAATGAGCAGATCCACACACGGTTGCTACAACAGCGCTGGGCTGAAAAATCCACCCTCGCTAAGTGGAGGAACACCATCCGTCAGAGTAAATCAGGCGTAAGTACGCAGGCTGAGCCAGGCTTTCACAAAAGTCTGGGATTTTTAAAGAAACTACATCTATCAGTGGCTCTAAAGAGGGTGCAGTTTAGTGCTATGAGTTTATATCTGTGTAGGAAACGTATACCGTCACAGCAGGACCACCATTCCACTCACAGTACCACAGACCCAGCGCCCTGGACTCAGAAGAACTCAGAATCTCAGATATCGGGACTCTCCTGGTGATGGATGAGTTAATTTGTATGCGACGGGACAATCCTAGCACCCTGTAGAACCCAAGGAACCCAGACAGCCGTGCTGGGGACAATCCTGAGAGACAGCATTAAACTCACAAGTGGTGGGATACAAACCAAGACTGCTCAGTTGCAAACTCTATTATCTGAGCTGGGTTTGTGTTTCCACAGGGTGTGAGCATTGTCCCCTGGCTTAAAGTCATGTCTGTTTTGGGTTCCCAAGTGTGAGGCGTCCCCGTGTTTAAGAGGAACATCTGTGATTCTGGGGAACTGCAGTTCTCTCTGGTTTGTTTACGTTCGGAAGCTCCGTGTCTTCAGGTTGATGGTATGTCCGAGGGGAAATAAAGACTTGTTTGTACGCGGCTGAAGTGTAACTCGTCTGTAAGTTTCTAATCACTGTTTGAATTACCACAGATTATCATTGTAACTCAAGCTGTTTATTTTTGTAGCATTTCCAGTCGATTTTTACTGCTCTCCTCAATTTAGTGTCAATTACTCACCTACGGAACAGAAATAAGGCAAAACCCTCATCTCAGTTTATACTTTTCAACATTTCTCTTCATTGCCCTTTCTCTGCTGTGAGCAGAGGGAGTGAAAGCCTAGCATACCAGACTGAGACACTTTGTTTTTTTTTTGTTTTTTGTTTTTTCTACCCATTTACTGACACATCAGACCAGTTTCCAGCACAAACCGACTGGAGAAACAACCTCAGAACTTGGTCAAAATCATGAATGCCACTTTTTTAAGGGCATGGCTGTCACTTTCCCTGAGGCTGAAGCTTCATCATGAGAGTCTCAGGTTCAGGGAGCTGGATCTACGGTAGCAGTCAAAGATCCACTAAGGTCATCAAGATTCATTGTAGAGTGGTGGAAAGGTGGCGGGATTCAACATCAGCACCTGACCTCATGACCCTACTCCATTTTTGTTGATTTTCTGTTTACTATTAACAGTTGTTAATAAAACAGATATTTAATCTATGTATTGAATTTATATTTTGCTAAATTACATAACACTTTTATATTAACAGTTTATTCATGTAATTTTGCGGGGCTTTATAGCCCTCTATCCCACACTTTTGAGCAAGGACACTCGGCCTGATGAGCTTAGGCTCATATGCAACCTGCTCCACAGTGACCATTTTGTGTCATGCTCCTCTGTGGAGGTTATAGAAGCTAATAGCCACCGTTTGAGGGCAACAGCAGTTGTAGTCGAGGCAGGAAAAACACAACACGGCTTCATATCGCATTACAACAAAGCCCCCCTATCTGCTCGCAAACACAGCACAGCGAGGAGCGAGGGCTGTGTTAGAGAGCATTAACAAACATGTCCAGACTTCCCCTGAGGAGAGCTCCGAGAGGTGGGCCCTGGCGCTCTGCTGAAGATTTATGGCTCCGGTGGAAAAGAGTGGAAGTGTGCTATTGATAAGTCGCTCAGCGGAGGAGAAGGGTGACCACAGCAGTAATTAGGAGATGAACTTGTGCTCCATCGATTCCGAAGCCCAAGAACAGGAGGTCCACTTCTGAAAAAGTGCATTTCACGGCTGTTAATAATGAGCCGCAGTTTTGGAAGAGTCCTGCTCGTGCTGTCGGTCGATGGAGAGTGTAGAAGAGTGGGGGATCAAAGAGTAACACTGACATCCTTTGCACAGTGCTGCATCGAACATCCAAAGACTCAGACACCCTTTATAAGGTGGGACCCATTTTTTAAATTCCTTTATCCTCAATTTTGTCTCCTGTTCTACACACCAGATAGTGGCCCTAGCCTCAGGAGGTTGGAGGCTAACATGGGCTCATTCCGAGCCACCTAAGGCCAGGCCACCACTTCATGCAACAGCTTAGCACATCAGGGGAGAAGGCAAACTGCCCAGATCTATCCAATCAACTGACAGACATCCATCCTAGCCAGCACAACAGGCTGAAATAGTGGGGCAGGAGGCAGCCTTGCCCATCCAGTGTGTGACGCTGCCCTTGGATGACAGAAGCATTACCTGAATTAAAGCCTTTGATCTCCAAGCTAGATCATGGCGCCACTCGAGAGCCACAGGAGGAGCCCATTTTAAGGAACCCTCTGTAGAATCTCTATCGAGAAGCAAACGGCATGGACTGGGGTGCCCTGGAGCAGCTACACATGGAGTCTATAGTCATCGCAGCCAGTGTCAGGCTCATGTGTCGCTTCTTCAGAGTGTCCCATTTGGTTAAAATGCTTTTCTATTGAGATGGACACTAAAAACTGTACATTAAAACAGATCTAGGACTAATGCAAGAGAAAGAAAAACACACACACACATAAAAACAAGTACATGAAGACACAAAAGTGAATGCCTCTCAGTGGCGCCTCCTCAGGAACGACTGTAGGGGACAGAGGGAAGGGGAGAGGTTAAAGGCCAGGAGTTCGAAGACTAAACAGGTTGTGAATGGGAGCCAGGAGTTTGGGAGGGAACACCCAGGGTGACGCAGGTCTTAGCTAAGCCCACCCTCGTGTGTCCAGTCTTTCTCGTAGCTGGACACTGTCCCGGCTCTTTTTGACTCTGCTGAGCTGTGGGAAGGGCCTTTGTTAGCTTTGGCGTCCAGGGTGTTTTGTTTCTGCTCGATCCAGAGAGGGAAAAAAAAAGGAGGGAAAAAGAGAGGTTAGAGAGAGCAGCAGGCAGATGACCTAAAGAAGAGGTGGCAGGCAAGAGAGAGAGAGAGAGAGAGAGAGAGAGAGAGAGAAATAGTGAGTATGTGTGTGTGTGTGTGTGTGTGTTTGTGTGTGTGAGTGAGGAGAGAGAGAGAAAGAGAGAAAAATAGAGAGAGTGTGTGTGTGTGAGAGAGAGAGAGAGAGAGAGAGAGAGAGAGAGAGAGAGAGAGAGAGACGCAAGAGAAAGAGCGGATCATAACCATCTTTCTTAGTTTAAGGAAATCCAGCATTTTCAAATTCTGAAGTTCTCTCTCTTTTTCTAGCTCTTTCACCTTATTCTTCACCCCCCACCCTCTCTCTCTCCCTCTCTCTCTCTCTCTCTTTCTTGTCTCCTTTTCTCTAAAACTACCTTTATATTGTCAAAGCATTAGGAACAGCACACAAACATACAATACAATAACTTTACAAAACAAACTGTACCACAGTTATAAAGGTTTATAAATGGTTTAAATCTGTTTATTACACCACAGAGCTCTGTCTTATAAATGATTAATAATCACTTACAACCTAATCAATAATTATTAATAAACATATTGTAAACCATTTATAACCCTTTATAAGTGTAGTCTTATTCTAAATCGACCACCTCCATATTCCCATGCAGTAATGCTTTAAAGGAACACTAGGTGAGATTTGGTATTATTTGCTCCTGGGCTCCTCCTACAGTTTGCAGAGTGTAATTCTGTTCTGAAATCAAGGGGGAGGGATGTGGGTGTGGCTTGCTTCTCCCCTTTAAAAGTTCCATAGTGCAGTTTCTGCAGTGCCGATCCTGGAGCTGCAAAGAGGCTCAGTTCTCCATTTTAAAGCTGACGTTATTAAAATATAAATATACTGCATACTATTCTTTTAAGCAGCAATCTAAGAATATTAATTATGTGATTTGTACAAAAATGAAAGCACATTATTTTTTTGGGAAAAAATGTAATAAACGATCATTATAAAATAAAAATAGCATTAATATAAAGTGCATTTAAAGCCACCGTGCTTTTAAAAGAGATGTGCAGGCATGTTCCTAATCTGGGAATGTTCATTCTCTGTCTTTGGAATTTGTATGGAATCACAACCCTTAAAAAAGGCAGAACAAAGGATGACCATAATCATTAAGAGTGGGAACCTGTGTTATAGTGAGGTGCAACTGTGCTCTATTTGGCAACCCAGGAACCAAAAATAAGAAAATAACAGTCTTCCTCTGTTTAGCAAAAATCCGCCCCCAAAGGACAGGCACAAGTAGCGCTTGTTATCTTTTCATCTCCCAAATAATCACACACACACACACACACACACACACACACACTTCGCTCGGTTACCCAGGTATGGGGGCATGAATTCCTGTGGCACACTCACACAGGCTCGAGTAAGAGCGCAAATAATTATCCTCAATATCTGTCAGGAATATGACAGCTCTTATGAACAGTCCTCCAGAACACACACACACACACACACACACACACACACACAATCTGAGAGAGAGAGAGAGAGAGAGAGAGACGCCACCCTTCCTTTCCCTCACAAGGAAACAAGAGATGTAGGAGACTACAAAGAAAGGGGAGGGTACTGCTTCTTATTGTTCACTAACTGTGAATTCTCTCTCTCTCTCTCTCTCTCTCTCTCTCTCTCTCTCTCTCTCACCATCCCATTCTTCTCTTCCTCCTCTTTCTCTGTCTCCTTGCTTTTTTTTTTTTTACTGTTTATTACCCAGTACATTTGCATGTGAGTTCTCTCTCTCTCTCTCTCTCTCTCTCTGTATGTATGTAGAGAGAGAGAGTGGAGAGGGGATTAGTATAATGGAAATCACTGGTGTGTGTGTGTGTGTGTGTGTGTGTGTGTGTGTGTGTGTGTGTGAATTCCAGGGTCTATTTAAGACAATGTGTAGTGGAGCGATAGTGAACGAGGAGCAGAGATACAGCCTTTAATTAAATGCTGTTGTCAAATCTTTTTCCCTCCTGCACTAAACGAGCCCAGTGGCCTGTTATTCTTTTTTTTTTTCTTTCTTTTTCCCTTTAAAACACTTTTCTTTTCTTTTTTTCTTTTTGTTTGAGTGTAAAATTGAACCCAGAACCCGCTGATGCTAAACTGTACAATGTGTGTGTTTTAGGGAGCGTAATATCACCCCCTCAAAGTTAAACCTGTTACAGAAGAAGTACACAGCTCCTGAGACTGGGCCAGAACTGGACGCTTTCCCTGAACCTGAAGTGTGTCCATATTCAGGAGGCGACACAGCAGTTAAAATAATGTGTGGAAACACTCCCTATGACATGTGTAGTCATCAAGCTTGGCAAGTGTGTTTATAAGTGACAACATGTAGTACATATTTATATATATATAAAAAAAATGACGACGACACAGTGCCTGGTTATGACTGGTTGTGATTTTCTAACACTGAGCGAGCTCCACTCCACTGGTGACACTGTTTCTCGTAAAATACACACACACACACGCCACAGGGCAGCCGTCTCCTGGGGCAGCCATGGCCTAATGGTTAGAGAAGCAGGCTTGGGACTGGGTGTTTACTGCCCCTGGTGCAGTAGTGTGTGTCTGAGTGTGTGTCTGAGTGTTCATTGCCATGAATGGGTTAAAAGTGGAAGGCACATTTCTATGTACACTGTACAATTACAAATAATTGTAGGTTTTCACACACACACACACACACACACACACACACACATCAAATCAGAATCATAGAAACTGTTGTAATTTGTTGTGGGAGTGTGATACACAGGAGGATGGCCACAGAGAATCCTGCTGGATTTAATCTTTCATGGCGTAGGGTTATGGGCAGGATTAGGGTTGAGAGATTAGGGTTAGTTTTACAGTTAGGGTTAGAGTTAGCATTGGGGCAGGGCTAGTGTTAGGGTTAAGGCTGTGTTTTTCATGCTCGGTAGACGTAAGAAATTCTCCTGTACATTCACTATATTTTGTACACATTGTATGAAACATGGACATGATTTCATTCATTCATTATCTGTAACCCTTATTCAGTTCAGGGTCGCAGTGGGTCTGGAGCCTACATGGAATCAATGGACGCAAGGCGGGAATACACCCTGGAGGGGGCGCCAGTCCTTCACAGGGTGACACACATTCACTCACACACTCACACCTACGGACACTTTTGAGTCGCCAATCCACCTACCAACGTGTGTTTTTGGACTGTGTGAGGAAACTCCTCATAGACAGTCACCCGGAGGAAACCCACACAGACAAAGGGAGAACACACCACACTCCTCACAGACAGTCACCCGGAGGAAACCCACGCAGACACAGGGAGAACACACCACACTCCTAACAGACAGTCACCCGGAGGAAACCCACACAGACACAGGGAGAACACACCACACTCCTCACAGACAGTCACCCGGAGGAAACCCACACAGACACCGAGAGAACACACCACACTCCTCACAGACAGTCACCCGGAAGAAACCCACACAGACACAGGGAGAACACACCACACTCCTCACAGACAGTCACCCGGAGTAAAACCACACAGACACAGGGAGAACACACCACACTCCTCACAGACAGTCAGCCGGAGGAAACCCACACAGACACCGAGAGAACACACCACACTCCTCACAGACAGTCACCCGGAGGAAACCCACACAGACACCGAGAGAACACACCACACTCCTCACAGACAGTCACCCGGAAGAAACCCACACAGACACAGGGAGAACACACCACACTCCTCACAGACAGTCACCCGGAGTAAAACCACACAGACACAGGGAGAACACACCACACTCCTCACAGACAGTCAGCCGGAGGAAACCCACACAGACACCGAGAGAACACACCACACTCCTCACAGACAGTCACCCATAGGAAACCAACGCAGACACCGAGAGAACACACCACACTCCTCACAGACAGTCACCCAGAGGAAACCCACACAGACACCGAGAGAACACACCACACTCCTCACAGACAGTCACCCGGAGGAAACCCACACAGACACAGGGAGAACACACCACACTCCTCACAGACAGTCACCTGTAGGAAACCCACGCAGACACAGGGAGAACACACCACACTTCTTACAGACAGTAACCCAGAGGACACCCACACAGACACAGGGAGAACACCACACTCCTCACAGACAGTCACCTGGAGGAAACCCACACAGACACCGAGAGAACACACCACACTCCTCACAGACAGTCACCCGGAGGAAACCCACGCAGACACCGAGAGAACACACCACACTCCTCACAGACAGTCACCCGGAGGAAACCCACGCAGACACCGAGAGAACACACCACACTCCTCACAGACAGTCACCCGGAGGAAACCCACACAGACACAGAGAGAACACACCACACTCCTCACAGACAGTCACCCAGAGGAAACCCACGCAGACACCGAGAGAACACACCACACTCATCACAGGCAGTCACCCGGAGGAAACCCACGCAGACACAGGGAGAACACACCACACTCCTCACAGACAGTCACCCGGAGGAAACCCATGCAGACACAGGGAGAACACACCACACTCCTCACAGACAGTCACCCGGAGGAAACCCACGCAGACACCGAGAGAACACACCACACTCCTCACAGACAGTCACCCGGAGGAAACCCACGCAGACACCGAGAGAACACACCACACTCCTCACAGACAGTCACCCGGAAGAAACCCACACAGACACAGGGAGAACACACCACACTCCTCACAGACAGTCACCTGGAGTAAAACCACACAGACACAGGGAGAACACACCACACTCTTCACAGACAGTCACTTGGAGGAAACCCACGCAGACAAAGAAATTCTCCTGTACATTCACTATATTTTGTACACATTGTATGAAACATGGACATGATTTAATTCATTCATTATCTGAAACCCTTATTCAGTTCAGGGTCGCAGTGGGTCTGGAGCCTCACAGACACAGAGACTGTCTGTGAGGAGTGTGGTGTGTTCTCTCTGTGTCTGCGTGAGTTTCCTCCGGGTGACTGTCTGTGAGGAGTGTGGTGTGTTCTCCCTGTGTCTGCGTGGGTTTCCTCCAGGTGATCCGGTTTCCTCCCACAGTCCAAAAACACACGTTGGTAGGTGGATTGGTGACTCAAAAGTGTCCGAAGGTCTGAATGTGAATGTGAGTGTGTGTTGCCCTGTGAAGGACTGGCGCCCCCCTCCAGGGTGTGTTCCTGCCTGGCGCCCAGTGACTCCTGGTAGATGCCGGACCTATCGCAAACCTGAACTGGATAAGGGTTACAGATAATGAATGAATGAATAATTCACTCAGTGAAGTTAATATAAAACACATTACATATTATTAGTTATTTAGGACAAAGTACTGTGTTTAAAATAAGTATATTTTCTTTGTCTTTTCCTGATTCACATCAACAGCCCATTGTTTTATATCATTTAAAGCACAAAACTGCATATTGATAATCATTATGTATCGGCATGGAAGACTTATATTAGCCAATAATATCACATCATATACCCGCCCTTATCATCGCCCCGACCCACAGCTGT
Source organism: Hoplias malabaricus (assembly GCF_029633855.1). Classification (NCBI taxonomy): domain Eukaryota; kingdom Metazoa; phylum Chordata; class Actinopteri; order Characiformes; family Erythrinidae; genus Hoplias; species Hoplias malabaricus. Next base: position 25,229,071 of record NC_089820.1, read on the forward strand.
AGGTGAACAGCCACAATATAAATAAAATGTGCCTGGTTGGGTCTAATCTACTCTTCACAGACGTAACCGAGCCGTATCTGCATATGTTAAGTTCATAAACCGCACTTGAGCTGGTAAGGACGCCGATCACGGAAACGATGCGTCTACTGAATGTAAGCCACTGAGATACGGACAGGTCCTGGAGATCACAGGAGGTTCCCAAATCCCTCCTGAACCGTTCAGAAGGATTACCTCCCCTCTCTCTCTCTCTAGGATCTCTCAGGCTGCTGGCGGGCGGTCCTGGAGGCAGGGCTCCTTAAGCAGAATCGTTCCATCAAACATTTAAGAAGTGTTGAGCTTTAGCGAATCAAGAGATCAGGTCCACCACACGTAATCTCTGAACAGGTGCAGGGTTCGAGCCGCACGGAGGCGCGAGCGTTTTCACTTGGCTTCCCACTGAAGTCAACCTGACGTCAACATGCACCTTCTTACCTTCTTAACAGGGGACATATTCCCCCGCTTTTCCACAAGCGAACACAGTTCTGGGTCTTAATGGATCAGCCATGACCTGCTGGGGGCAAAATACCACAAGGATCAAGCACCACAGCAGTGTTCTCCCATGTCTTGATGCCACTGTCCAATCATCGTGCGGCAACAAAGGTCACCTCCCTCTGAAGGGTGGTAAAATGATGGTGTATTATTTTGCGTAAAGCAGTAAACCCTAAACTTGACCTTTGACTGAACTGTAAACTTAAGGCTAAGGTCCAAAATGTTAGAAACAACAGTGTTTTGTGATCTCTCTAAGCCTTAAACCTAACTGTAAGCTCAGAAAGACCAGCAGCAGTGATGTGTGTTTGTTTAACACTCTCAAAAACAAATTACAGCACTGTTTCTGCAGCACTTCTTCAAGAACATAAGAGGGGTTGAGTGTATTTGACGAAATAGCGCCACCAGTGGACGGACACTCGCTTCATGAACGCAAAATAAAAAACATAACTATGAATCATTAATGAATCATAGAGAAATGTTCAGAATATAAGTAGTGATATTTGAGATCTTGTTTTTTTAAGGTCTGTTGATGATGTACACACACACACACACACACGTTTTGCTATATGTACGAGGACCTCCAGAGAAATAATGATAGCTAATAAACACTACACCCATCCTTAAACTGAACCTCAGTAATGTATGCCATTTCACTCTTAGTTTTTCCACAATAAAGTACTAGTTTTTGTTAAGAAAACAAACAAACAAAGAAAAAAAACAAAACAATAGAAGTTGTGAGGGCCACCAAAATGTCTCAGCATGAGATACATCTTCCTTATTTACCCTTCCAGAAATGTGTAAACAAACACAAACACCAGACACTGCTTAAGTGCAGCTATCTGAGTTATAACTTTAGCATCTACATTATATTTATATTAGCATCTAATCTCATGTCCATCTTTAAAAATGTAAAAAGTGAATGCACACTTGTCATAATTCTATTACATATATAAACAAATATTACATTAATAAATAAGTGCACGGTGGCACAGTAGGTTAGTGTCGCAGTCGCACAGCTCCAGGGGCTTGGAGGTTGTGGGTTCGATTCCCGCTCCGGGTGACTGTCTGTGAGGAGTGTGGTGTGTTCTCCCTGTGTCTGCGTGGGTTTCCTCCGGGTGACTGTCTGTGAGGAGTGTGGTGTGTTCTCCCTGTGTCTGTGTGGGTTTCCTCTGGGTGACTGTCTGTGAGGAGTGTGGTTTGTTCTCTCTGTGTCTGCGTGGGTTTCCTCCGGGTGACTGTCTGTGAGGAGTGTGGTGTGTTCTCCCTGTGTCTGTGTTGGTTTCCTCCGGGTGACTGTCTGTGAGGAGTGTGGTGTGTTCTCTCTGTGTCTGTGTGGGTTTCCTCCGGGTGACTGTCTGTGTGGTGTGTTCTCCCTGTGTCTGCGTGGGTTTCCTCCGGGTGCTCCAGTTTCCTCCCACAGTCCAAAAACACACGTTGGTAGGTAGATTGGTGACTCAAAAGTGTCTGTAGGTGTGAGTGTATGAGTGTATTGTCCCTTGCGCCCAGTGATTCCGGGTAGGCTCTGGACCCACCGTGACCCTGAACTGGATAAGGGTTACAGATAATGAATGAATGAATGAATGATAAATAAATAAATAAATAAATAAGTTTATTTAAAGTCATTTAAGTCACGATCCACCCAGAGTCCAGTACCACACTAATAACCTGCTTCCTTTGGAAATAACCGTGGAGCAAACAGTGTCTTTGAGAGAGGTTCCTCAAAACTGAACTCTGATCTGATGTGATGAGCTCAGACACTGAGCGTTACTGTTCATCTCTCACCTTCAGAAGCTCTCAGGCTTTACTTTTCTTGAGTGAATCACCCTTAATTCACATCATCATCATCCTTCTGTAATGTATTATTAAAATCATACATATCTCTTTTGTTGCCGTATTGATTCTTCTGTCTCTGTGCAAATGTAATCCTTTATTCAAGTTTCTGGTTTCATCAGCCACTGGGAGAAATGAACTCTACACTATAAAGATATTCAATAAAAACACAGACTTAGAGCAGTAATTAATAAACACACATCTACAAACTTCACACCACCAACTTTGAAGCTCTGGCTCCACACACACACCTCTGGGCAGGCACAGATGGTGGAGTGGTTTACACAGTGTAGTTTCTGCAGTGCTGACCCTGGAGATCAACAGAAGCCATGTTCTCCCTATTAAAGCTCAGTGGAGCATCACAATTTTGAAGCTGTAATTTTAAAGTAGAAAGCTTTAAAACATCCTGCAACGGCAGCTGACGTCATGAACTATAACCAACTACTACTACAAAAGTCTACAAACTTGTGGATACCCACTGTTTACAGGAATCCTTCCACTCTCTCCGTCAGAGGGAAGCAGGATTCCAAGAGGCCCTCTTCCATTCTGCTTGAGATTCCCCAGTGCACAGTTTTCCCTTTCTCTCCCTCTCGCTCTCTCTCTGGCTGAGGTTCGCGTGTGTGGGAGTGCTGTGCTCTGGCAGGCAGCCGGCCGCCCTGCTGCTCAGAATGGATCCCGCCACAGCTCTTTTAATTAGCCCCATCAAGTGTTTTATGGGAATTGGACCTTCGCGCCGAGCCATTAACACATCCCGAGGCATGACTCCCACTCTTCCTCTGCCCCCACCTCTCTCTCTCTCTCTCTCTCTCTTTCTCTCCTGGCGTACACTGTGCCTCATGTAGGAGGATTGCTCAGAAAATGGGTGGAGATATAATAAATGCAGTGGATTATGACATATTCTGCTCGATTTACTAAACTATGAGTAGCTCGCGGTGGCCAGTTTGGCACCGGATTCCCGGCACCTTTTACATCCAGGTGTTAAGAGTCTCAGGAGTAATGTTGATTACCAACAGAATCACAGCATTTAAGCTCCCACTGATAAAAGTTTCAGAGACAGAGTAATTCATTAATTCAGTTCAGCTGCTAAAATCGCCTCCCAGCAAAGGGACTTACTTCATAAACTGTTTCTATTGGGTGTAAAAATACGTTTTAAATAGTTTGTTTTTTGTGGAACGTGGCTTTAAGAACATGCTTTTTACAGCACTTTTTCCTAATGAAACTCATCAGAGCAGTGTCCAATTAAATCTCCTCACTCATCGTTTTCATACTACTCTTTTTTTCGTTTATTTTTTGTTGAATAAAATGATGACAGGCCACGCTGCTGTCACTCTCACGTCCCTCTTGTTCTCTTTAGTGAACTCGCCACTCGCCACAGGAAACCCACGCAGACACAGGGAGAACACACCACACTCCTCACAGAGAGTCACCCGGAGCGGGACTAGAACCCACAACCTCTAGGTCCCTGGAGCTGTGTGACTGTGACACTAACCTGCTGCATCACCGTGCCGCCCAGTTATTATTTTACTGGCTATAAATATTGGTTTAAATATGGTGGCAGCGTTTGTAATACATTATGAATTATAATTAAAATAAAGCAATTAAACATTCACAAAGACTTTTTTTCCAAATATTTTGTGAGTTCAGCTGCAGCTTCCATAAAAAACTATGCAATGGTATTACACTCAGGTCCAAGGTCACCATGCCCTTGCTGTAGAGCAGTGGACCTGGGTTCTCTCAAGTGATGGAGATCCATGCAGGACCTCTGGGATGAGCTGAAGTATCATGTGTTTGATCCAGAACTAATCCTCCAGCATCAGCCTGAACACACCGATGTTCTTCTCATTATCAAATACCATCAAATCCTCACACTAACTGCAGCAAAGGGAGGGACAAACTCCACATTAAGATTTTCAGCTGGTGTGTAATCGCACTGTACCCAGGAATACAACTCCAACGGTGTTCTGCGAGTGTTATGGACGAGGGCCGTGCCGAGCGAGGGGCTCCTGTAACTCACGGCCTGTTGTGTGTTACTGTTGTCTGTCATCGTCATAGCAACCGCTTGGTTTTCTTTCTGAAAGGGGCCCAGAAAATTCTGGCGCATATTTTAGATGTGGAATGCAACTCCCTGAAAAATACGAGAGAGAGAGAGAGAGAGAGAGAGAGAGAGAGAGAGAGAGAGAGAGAGAGAGAGAGAGAGAGAGAGAGAGAGTGAGTGAGTGAGTGAGAGAGAGAGAGACAGAGAGAGAGACAGACAGAGAGAGAGACAGACAGAGAGAGAGTGAGTGAGAGTGAGAGAGAGGGAGAGAGAGAGCCTGAAAGTGAGGGGAGGAAGCAAAAGAAGGAAAAGAGAGCAGGAGAGAAAGAGGCAGTGAGAGAAAGAATAAGAGAAAATGAGATAGAGTGAAAATAAGAGAAAACAAATTGCAAAAGGAGAGAGAGAGGGAGGAAGAATGAGAGGGAGAAAAAAGAGAATGAGAGAGAAAATGAAAAAGAGAGCATGAAAGAGTAAGAGAAATAACAAAATGGTGTGTGTGAAAGAGAGAAAAACAAGATGAAGAAGTGAGTGTGTGTGTGTGTGAGAGAGAGAGAGAGGGGGGGGGGGGTTGAGAGGCACTGTCTCCATCCAAACCAAGCTCCAGGACTCCCTCTATCTATTATTCTAAGTTTACTCTGGACATACTTTAGTCCAGGACAGCGCTGGCCAGTGTAAAGCCCAAATGGTTGCTATGACAACACACTTTTTATTTTTGTAGTCGCATTTCTTAGTTTCTTTTATTTATTAATTTTATTTTAGAATGTGTAGACCAGAGCTCTGTATACACCAGTGTTAGATGCAGTTGTGCTATAATTGGTGTATTTTCATAGAAGGACACTTACCCTCTGGAGCAGCTGCACATGAGCCTAAGCTTATCACTCCCAGTGCCACTTCTAATGAGTCCTAGAACCGGCCTGAGCACTGAGAACTGATCATCAGACCCTGACTTCAGCAATGTTCACATGGCTGAATGCAATCAGATACTCACAGTAAACGTTCCTACATCTAGTGTAAAGAGTTGTGTTGCTGCAACCAAGGCAAAGCACTATGTGTTGACTCCCACCGCAGAGCCAGGATTACACCCCCCTCCCCAGACCCCCAATCTCCCCCCAAACATAGATTACTGCACCCTCCTCTTTACTGGGTCTGGGCCTGCATCTCCCATGAGGCCTTTGGTTGGGGGGGGGGGGGGGGGGCAGAAATAGTGTCCTCTACCCTCTGCTCATTTCGCTTCCTCATGTTCTAAGCCCTCTGGATGGCTGGTCTCCGTCAGGGATCACAGCTGCCCAGGGGTCAGAGCGGTTGACCCCAGCTCTGAAAAGATTGAATGTGGAGCTTGACTTTTAGGGTCTTTGTGCTTTGTGGTGTAGGGAGGGAACGAGTATATGGTAGGTCTGCTTATTACTATTATTATTATTATTAGTATCATCATCATCATCATCATTTGTACATATATGCTTTATAACATATAATTATAATAACCATTTTACCTCTTTTGGTCATTACAGAGTAGCTCTAGTGTAGTATTAAAAATGACAATCATCACTTTATTCAGCCATTCATTCATTCATTCATTCATTCATTATCTGTAGCCCTTATCCAGTTCAGGGTCGCGGTGGGTCCAGAGTCTACCTGGAATCATTGGGCACAAGGCAGGAATACACCCTGGAGGGGGCGCCAGTCCTTCACAGGGCCACACACACACTCACACCTACGGACACTTTTGAGTCGCCAATCCACCTACCAACGTGTGTTTTTGGAGCGTGGGAGGAAACCGGAGCACCCGGAGGAAACCCACGCAGACACAGGGAGAACACACCTGCTGTGCCACCGTGCTGCTTTATTCAACCAAAACAACCTAAAAATTAAATATTAAAAATATGCTACGTTCACAAACACTTTTTCCTGATGAAGCTCATAACGAATTATTCTTGCTCCCAAACTTTATTTCTAGGTTATTTTTTGCTGAATACTTTTCAACAGTTACAATAAAATGGCAAATTACATTTACAAATAACACCTTAAAACTGTGTACACCTGGTATTTTTTCATGTTTTGTAAATGATAATAATAGTAATTCCATGCCAGGGCGGCACGGTGGTGTGTTCTCCCTGTGTCTGCGTGGGTTTCCTCCGGATGACTGTCTGTGAGGAGTGTGGTGTGTTCTCCCTGTGTCTGCGTGGTTTTCCTCCGGGTGACTGTCTGTGAGGAGTGTGGTGTGTTCTCCCTGTGTCTGCGTGGGTTTCCTCTGGGTGACTGTCTGTGAGGAGTGTGGTGTGTTCTCTCTGTGTCTGCGTGGGTTTCCTCCGGGTGACTGTCTGTCCGTAGGTGTAACTGAATGGCGTCCCCTCCAGTGTGTATTCCTGCCTTCTGCCCTGTGATTCCGAATAGGTTTCAGACTCACTATGACCCTGAACTGGATAAGGGTTACAGACAATGAATGAATGAATAATTCCATGATTTATGGTCTTGTCAGCATACTCAGACTATGCCAGAAGTATATAACAGCAGCAACTACAGACAAGGAAAAGCTATTGGGTGATGGCTAGTGCCCTTTAAAGAGCACATGAACTGAACCTTAGATTGCCCAGTGCCATGTGAGGGCTAGAGAGGTTTAAATCCCTCCAGCATTAGGCTGTGGAACAGTGGAATGTCATTCTCTGGACCGATGGAGCATAGTGTCAGAGCCAACCTTCCCACATCAGGGCCTGACCTCCTTAAGTATTCAAGGCCATCAAATCCTGACAAAAATGTTCCCAAATGAAGGGTAGAAGCTGTTACAGTAACAAAGTGGGGCACACTGTGTATTAATAATCTTAATTTCTGAAACCGTTCTACATGGCGTGACATGTCTGCCTTGGCCATAGCTTGAATTATGAGACAAGTTGAATTATGGGAAATGAAGTTTTAATTCCCTGCAGCCAGTTCATATTGTGCCAAGCTCTGTACACTGATATTTAAAGCATTTGGATGCTGTTCTCCAGAGAGATTTACCATTCTAACCCTTATACAGATGCAGGTCTAGTGTTAGGAGTCTTGCCCAAGGTGTTACCCGAGCAGGGACTCAAACCCTGGAGTAGCGTTAAACATTTTTCCAGAGATTACATCCATACAGATGAAACAGGAATGCTCCACACACACTCGTCTGCCACCAGCGCTCCTCTCTGGTTCTTGTGCAAGAGTCGAATGGTTCTGCAGCGAAGGCCAAAGCCAGAGAACGGCGCAGTGTGTAAACACAGAATCGGAAATGATTTCCAGACCCTCAGTCTCCCTCTCTCCCTCTCGCCTGTCTCTTTCAGTGAAATAAGGTTCATATATTTCTGTGCTGGTTTCCCCTCTGGTGCCTGGTCCATCAGCAGGTCAGAGCTCCCCGTTTGAGAGAGGGGGAGGGGAGGGAGTTGGGGTCTTGATATATTTTTCCTGTATTGGACGACCCAGATCTCTCTATATATATTTACTGCATAAAGGTAAATGATTTGCTTTCCTTTAAAATGCTAACACTTAGAAATTTCAAGGCCTCGTGTTCTCGATGAACATCATCTTCCACCGCCCAAGTTACACAACAACATTCAGGATCACACTGCTAGATCACTTAGGGTCTGTTTACCCCTGGCATTAGCATGAGTTTCGTATCTAGATTTACTTTGACTGGATTCTGTTTACATTTGCCATTAGGATGCATTCCTAGTCTGACCGGATTTAAAAATAATAATAATAATAATAAATAAATACAGAAATAAAAACACTCCGAGGAGTGTGGTGTGTTCTCCCTGTGTCTGCGTGGGTTTCCTCCGGGCGACTGTCTGTGAGGAGTGTGGCGTGTTCCCCCTGTGTCTGCGTGGGTTTCCTCCGGGCGACTGTCTGTGAGGAGTGTGGTGTGTTCTCCCTGTCTGTGTGGGTTTCCTCCGGGTGACTGTCTGTGAGGGGTGTGGTGTGTTCTCCCTGTGTCTGCGTGGGTTTCCTCTGGGTGACTGTCTGTGAGGGGTGTGGTGTGTTCTCCCTGTGTCTGCGTGGGTTTCCTCCGGGTGACTGTCTGTGAGGAGTGTGGTGTGTTCTCCCTGTGTCTGCGTGGGTTTCCTCCGAGTGACTGTCTGTGAGGAGTGTAGTGGGTTTCCTGTAGGTGCTCCCGTTTCCTTCCACGCTCCTAAAACACACGTTGGTAGGTGGATTGGCGACTCAAAAGTGTCTGTAGGTGTGAGTGTGTGTTGCCCTGTGAAGGACTGGTGCCCCCTCCAGGGTGTGTTCCTGCTTTGTGCCCAATGATTCCAGGTAGGCCTTGGATCCACTGCGACCCTGAACTGGATAAGGGTTACAGATAATGAATGAATGAATGGTAACGAATGAAGGGTAAAAAAAAAAAAAAACACCACCACTGTAAACAGGGTTTCTGACCTGCTGCTCCCAGTGTATTAAACACTCTAAAAACTCTCTGAATAAACGTGTAATACAGGCAGGGAACGGCCTTCAACCGCTGTCATTTCTGCAGCGGTCAGCACCACGACTGTCCAGAGGAATCTTTTGACTCAACAGAGAAGAGACGCTGAGACCAGTGAGAAGGATTGTTTCTGTGATTTTACAGAAACCGAGTTCCTGTCATTTCCTTTGGGTACGACGATGGAAATTTAAGTGAATCTGTCAAAAAATCCGTCCACTGATCTCCAGAAAATCAACACACCTGCTCAGCCCCGCCTCTCGATCAACATGTTTCCGCTCACGCAACTCCATCCGAACATAGAAAACACTTTCTGTTTTGATTTGTTTTTTGTTTAAACCTGGCTTCATTGCCAACAAGTGAAATCTGAACAGGGTCTGGTCTCCAAAACTGCATCTTAAAGCCTGGTGTAGACAGGCTCTTAGCTCTTAAAGCACCCAGATGTTGATCTCAATTCGCCTAAGGACTAATAACTAAATTAATTTGGCTGCAAATCTGAAAAGGAAGAAAATAAATTAATTAAAAAATAGAAATAGAAAATGAATCTCTTAGCTGTCCCTCAGACCCAGGACCAATGCCACTCTCAACATAACAAGTCCCTGCAGGGGACTGTAACTGATCTGAGTGTTGGTGCATGGTGAAGGCGGTCAAGGAAGAACTTATAAAGGAGTATATTGTCAAAACCTGTTTTATATTTAAATGTAAAATGATTAAACTCCAAGCCATTTCTATTGGTCAATCCATAATGACAAGGCTTACATCCGACACTGCTGATAGGTGACTTTAGGGGTAGCGTTATAGTCGTATCAGTGTGAGTAGATCTGGTGTTTGTTCACGTGTGTGTTTGAGACGGACGTCGAAGGGGTGCTCGTCTCTCAGAGCGTGTTGCCTGCTGTCCGAGCCGTAATGAAATTTGCTATTGATCCGTGCAAAATAGACTTTATACATCATTCATGCTCCCTATCAATCTCCTGCTGCCCGCCGCTGGACGGCCCTTAGTTTTGGAGCTGGGGACGGAACAGAAAAAAGGAAACGGAGGAAAAGAAAAGTCCAAGCAAGGCAATAATTACTGCTGGAAGATTACTGTTTTCTGCTGCCTCTCCTTTACTCCACTCTCCAGCTGTAACAAGCTTATCTGTCAAAGCCACTGTCTCCTGAATGAACCGCTTAATTTGAAATTGATTGAGGTTCTACTTTGGGTCTCTCTCTCTCTCTCTCTCTCTCTCTCTCTCATTGCCTTGATGGAAACTGTAAAGTTCAGTTTGAGTAGAAAAGCAGGAAAGAAAGAAAAGAAAGAGACCTCATGTCTAACAAACAGAATTTAGATCCTTCCTTTAAAAGAGGAAAAAGAAACACACACACACACACACTTGACACAAGGCGGTCTTTCCAATTTGGCGGATGCTGAGGGGAGGGAAAGAGAAAGAGGGTCTGACACGCGAGGGTGGAGGTGTGTGTGTGTGGGGGAGGGGGGGAGAGAAAGAGAAAGAAAATAAACACAGGACATGGTAACCTGACACAGGAAACCCGCTGAATGCTGGGAATCTGCAGCTTCCTGCAAGACAGTACAATGGTGTCTGCCTCGAGAGTGAGGCAGCGGCGAGGACGAGGAAGGGCACGTCTCGTCCACCGGAGCTGAGGCCTGATAAGAGCATTCTCACACATAGAGGACTAAAAAAATAAAAAACAGGTTCCTTTTCTCTTCCTCCAGTATTTTCACCCTTTCTCTGGTGTTGTGAAGAGTCTTTACCTTCCTCGCGGCTCAGGGTGGACTCTACGGTCACTGAAGCGCCAGAGTGGGCATTTTCTTAAAAATGTGCACTTATGTTAGGGTCACCATATTTTTGGGGGGGATACTGTCTGTCATGGTTAGGGTGCTGTGGCTGAGGGATTTGGCCTAGTCTGTAGGACCATGGCAGGGTGTATGTGTATGTGTGTGTGTGTGTGTGTGTGTGTGTGTGTGTGTGAGGACACAGAGAAGTCAAGTGTCAAAAACCGTTCAACTATATTTAATGCATATTAATAAATAAACATGAATATTTAATCATTAGTCAAGCGTAACACATATTTATTTATTGATATTTAGGTCTAAAAATGAATGGAAAACAAAAACAAAGTTTTACCATCTTTTAAAAATCATTCATCCATTATCTGTAACCCTTATCCAGTTCAGGGTCGCGGTGGGTCCAGAGCCTACCTGGAATCATTGGGCACAAAGCAGGAATACACCCTGGAGGGGGCGCCAGTCCTTCACAGGGCAACACACACACACACATTCACTCACACACTCACACCTACGGAGACTTTTGAGTCGCCAATCCACCTACCAACGTGTATTTTTGGACTGTGGGAGGAAACCGGAGCACCCGGAGGAAACCCACGCGGACACAGGGAGAACACACCACACTCCTCACAGATAGTCACCCGGAGGAAACCCACGCAGACACAGGGAGAACACACCACACTCCTCACAGACAGTCACCCGGAGGAAACCCACGCAGACACAGGGAGAACACACCACACTCCTCACAGACAGTCACCCGGAGGAAACCCACGCAGACACAGGGAGAACACACCACACTCCTCACAGACTGTCACCCGGAGGAAACCCACGCAGACACAGGGAGAACACACCACACTCCTCACAGACAGTCACCCGGAGGAAACCCACGCAGACACAGAGAGAACACACCACACTCCTCACAGACAGTCACCCGGAGCAGGAATCGAACCCACAACTTTCAGGTCCCTGGAGCTGTGTGACTGCGACACTAACCTGCTGCACCACCGTGCCGCCCCCTTTTAAAAATCGGTTTTATTGTAAACAATATTAATAAATAATAAATAATTAAACAATAAACAAAAGAGTCAGGTGAAGTCAGGATGATCTTTATTCACTGTTGTGTAAAGCTGTTTTTAGGCTGTGGTCAGTTGTTGTGGGAAGCAGTTTGACCAATGGTAGATGGAGATTCACATAGTGGACCAATAGCGGCAGTGAGAAGGTGGGGCTTAAACTCAACTTTTTAAAGCTGGAGAAATCTATAAACCCTTATGTTTTCACATCCAATCTGAAGACATGTCAGAAAAAAAAGCACGTGTTGTCACTGTACCTTAAGTCAAATACAGATGGATGCATGTGACTGTTCATATTTAGCAACTAACTCCAGCTTTGGGTTTAATTGCGCTCTGCTATGTGGTGGCTGTATGTGAATCTGTTTAGAGTTGAACTACACCTTTTTAGTTGATTTTAGACCAAAATAATAAAAAATGAACCGTGTAGTACACTCAGTACACACTTATGCTGAAAGATGCTAAACATTCCACAGACCACTGCACACTCGCTCAAGACACAGGACATGTTCACATTACAAATTCACATTTTTTCTCAAATACGATTTAGCTATATTCTCAGTTCACATTCATAAATGTAAGTGACCTGTTTAGGTCTGTAAAGTGAATTAATCTGTCCCTGAATATGGCAGACATGTGCACACTAACACGTTTATGCAGCTCCGTCCCAAACGCATCCCTAAGCCCTGTGTAGGGCATGTTGTAGGTCTTTAAATATGGCTTCTACAACCAAGTACTGCAAAATTTGTCTAACACAAACCATTTATATTCAGCTCTCACCTGCATGGCTCTTCTTCTAATATTTATCACAGTGCAGGATAGATTCATAATCAGAGTAGTGCACTATTTAGGAAACACTGAGCTGTTTGAGACACAGCCTACCGTTGCTGCTGGTGCTGGCTAATGACCACAGCACTAAGCGCATGTGTACAAGCAAAAAGACACAGGAAATCTGATCTGACCGTTTTCACATAGACCTTAAAAAATCTGATCTGACCGTGTTCACACAGACGTTAAAAAATCTGATCTGACCGTGTTCACACAGACGTTAAAAAATCTGATCTGACCGTGTTCACACAGACGTTAAAAAATCGGATCTGAACGTGTTGACACAGACCTTAAAAAATCTGATCTGACTGTGTTCACAGAAACCTTAAAAAAATCCGATCTGACCGTGTTCACACAGACGTTAAAAAATCCAATCTGACCGTGTTCACACAGACGTTAAAAAATCCGATCTGACCGTGTTCACACAGACGTTAAAAAACCTGATCTGACCGTGTTCACACAGACGTTAAAAAACCTGATCTGAACATGCTGACACAGACCTCAAAAAATCTGATCTGAACATGCTGACACAGACCTCAAAAAATCTGATCTGACTGTGTTCACACAAACCTTAAAAAAATCTGATCTGACCATGTTCACACAGACGTTAAAAAACCTGATCTGTCCGTGTTGACACAGACCTTAAAAAATCTGATCTGACTGTGTTCACACAAACCTTAAAAAAATCTGATCTGACCGTATTCACACAAACCTTAAAAAATCCGATCTGACTTTGTTCACACAGACGTTAAAAAACCTGATCTGAACGTGTTGACACAGACCTTAAAAAATCTGATCTGACTGTGTTCACACAAACCTTAAAAAAATCTGATCTGACCGTATTCACACAAACCTTAAAAAATCTGATCTGACTGTGTTCACACAAACCTTAAAAAAATCTGATCTGACCGTATTCACACAAACCTTAAAAAATCCGATCTGACTTTGTTCACACAGACGTTAAAAAACCTGATCTGAATGTGTTGACACAGACCTTAAAAAATCTGATCTGACTGTGTTCACACAAACCTTAAAAAATCCGATCTGACCGTGTTCACACAGACGTTAAAAAATCTGATCTGTCCGTGTTCACACAAACCTTAAAAAAACTGATATGAGTCGCTTCACCCTGGTAAAGTAAACGTAGGCTTAGAATCAAAGTATTCTGCAGTTAACCAAAAGACACACACACACACACACACAAAAAATAAATACCCAAGTGGCCTCCTCAGACTCCCTCCAAGTGCTGGATCTGCGGGATCTTTTGAACAGCCCTTAATAATAAAACAGCAGAGAAATGCTGTCTAGGCTTTGGGATACAAATATAAACACAGAAATGGAACGAACTCACCTTGTCTAGAGGTGTAAAGGAGGCTAGCTCACTGAGACCGGGTCAGAGAATGAAGACTAAACACGCTTTGAAAATGCTTAGAATCCAGACAAATGAAGTGGTGTTGTTGTTCCCCATGTACAGGAGTAACTGTGAGAACTGTGAAAAACTACAAAATGGCTGCCACCACCACCACCCTAAACACAGGCCTCATCTCTCCCCTTCCTTGCTTCCTGTGAAGAGCAGGTAAAAGTCCCCAGGTTGTTCCCATCTGACTAGCACAAGCTAAATATGCACTGG
>NC_089820.1:25248203-25268203 GCF_029633855.1 Hoplias malabaricus
CAGACACTGTGGAGTATTTAAGGTCATCGTGTCCAATGCCATGAGTGAGCAAGAGGGGTGTAAAATGTTGCATTACATTGGTGATTTATAATTAGAAGACTAAAACCTTGGCGACTCAAAAGTGTCTGTAGGTGTGAGTAAAGGTGTGAGTGTGTGTCGCCCTGTGAAGGACTGGCGCCCCCTCCAGGGTGTATTTCCGCCTTGCACCCAATGATTCTGTCTAGGCTCTGGACCCACCGCGACCCTGAAGTGGATAAGCGATTACAGACAATGGATGAATAATTTGTACTACACCCTGCAAAGGACTGGCGCCCCCTCCAGGGCTTGTTCCTTCCATGTGCCCAGTGATTTTGGGTAGGACCCACCGCGACCCTGAATTGGAAGTGGTTACAGACAATGAATGAATGAATCACTCATTTGTACTAAAGCACTACTCATATGTTATTTATTCATTCTTTCATTCATTCAGGAAGGAGAAAGAGAACAGAGCGAAAACAGCTAAAAACAAGAGCTTCAGCTCCTCGCTCTTCACTGCTGTGCACTCGGGTCGTGGCTGAACATTTATTTCACTGCTGTGGTAATTTGCTGGTCAGTTTGCCCTGTAATTCTAGGTCCTTTGCTCTGTATATATGTGTTTCTTTAGTTTCAGACCCGTAGCTATGTCCTTCCTTTCAGCATCTCATCAGACAATTGTCCGTCAGAGCTCCGTGCTACTCTGCTTACCCCAGCAGTCCTGCAGCAGTGATGGTAACCGAACAGCAGTGTGATTAGCAGCAGGTGAAGCCCGGGTCCTGTGGGGATCAGTCACCTCTCTACTGTACCGCAGTGCTCTCAGATCAATGAGCACGAGGCCATGTCCGGGGAAGGTCAGCGTCAATCAAAGTGGAAAGGGGCTAGATGGAGAAAAGACGGGAATGAGGGAATGAGAAAGATGCCGCAGAGAGGTGAGAGGAGAGAAGTTTACAAGGTCGGGATTAAAGTAGTGGGAATGGGTGAGAAGTGGTTGCTCAGGGATAAATAAAGGGGATGCTGGCATTTGATGACCCTATTTGTGTAAGTGTAGTCAATACTTAATTACTGGCCATATGCAATCACAACCCTTCTGGGAGCTATGTAAATATCCCCCGAGAATGCGTATAAAATATACACTGATCGGTTGTGACTATAAAACCCAGTCTCTGATATTGTGCAGTGCTAATACTCCACCTCGTGCCTCCAAATCCGCAATTACCAATCTGTCCTATCGTATCTGGCCTCCATGGATGGTATGGGTCAGTAACCCTACCCACGACCCTACTGCTGCTTGACTGGTTGTACACAGAGAACACCCAATAAGACCTGCTGTTTTGTGTTCTCCCTGTGTCCGCGTGGGTTTCCTCTAGGTGACTGTCTATGAGAAGTGTTGTGTGTTCACCCTGTGTCCGCGTGGGTTTCCTCTGGGTGACTGTCTGTGAGGAGTGTGGTGTGTTCTCCCTGTGTCTGCGTGGGTTTCCTCTGGGTGACTGTCTATGAGAAGTGTGGTGTGTTCTCCCTGTGTCTGCGTGGGTTTCCTCTGGGTGACTGTCTGTGAGGAGAGTGGTGTGTTCTCCCTGTGTCTGCGTGCGTTTCCTCTGGTTGACTGTCTATGAGAAGTGTGGTGTGTTCTCCCTGTGTCTGCGTGGGTTTCCTCCGGGTAACTGTCTGTGAGGGGTGTGGTGTGTTCTCTCTGTGTTTGCGTGGGTTTCCTCCGGGTGACAGTCTGTGAGGGGTGTGGTGTGTTCTCTCTGTGTCTACGTGGGTTTCCTCCGGGTGACTGTCTGTGAGGAGTGTGGTGTGTTCTCCCTGTGTCTGCGTGGGTTTCCTCTGGGTGACTGTCTGTGAAGAGTGTGGTGTGTTCTCCCTGTGTCTGCGTGGGTTTCCTCCAGGTGACTGTCTGTGAAGAGTGTGGTGTGTTCTCTCTGTGTCTGCGAGGGTTTCCTCCGGGTGACTGTCTGTGAGGGGTGTGGTGTGTTCTCCCTGTGTCTGCGTGGGTTTCCTCTGGGTGACTGTCTGTGAGGAGTGTGGTGTGTTCTCCCTGTGTCTGCATGGGTTTCCTCCGGGTGACTGACTGTGAGGAGTGTGGTGTGTTCTCCCTGTGTCTGCGTGAGTTTCCTTTGGGTGACTGTCTGTGAGGAGTGTGGTGTGTTCTCCCTGTGTCTGCGTGGGTTTCCTTCGGGTGACTGTCTGTGAGGAGTGTGGTGTGTTCTCCCTGTGTCTGCGTGGGTTTCCTCTGGGTGACTGTCTGTGAGGAGTGTGGTGTGTTCTCCCTGTGTCTGCGTGGGTTTCCTTCGGGTGACTGTCTGTGAGGTGTGTAGTGTGTTCTCCCTGTGTCTGCGTGGGTTTCCTCCGGGTGACTGTCTGTGAGGAGTGTGGTGTGTTCTCTCTGTGTCTGCGTGGGTTTCCTCCGGGTGACTGTCTGTGAGGAGTGTGGTGTGTTCTCCCTGTGTCTGTGTGGGTTTCCTCCGGGTGACTGTCTGTGAGGAGTGTGGTGTGTTCTCCCTGTGTCTGCGTGGGTAGGCTCCAGACCCACCGTAACCCTGAACTGTATAAGGGTTACACACAATGAATGAATGAGTGAATGAATGTCCCCTTTTAATACCCCTCAGATCAGAAGAAATGAGTGGGTGTCTACAAACCCCCATGAATTCGAGATGTCCATCCAGCACAATCCCCCAGACTCTGAAACAGACTGACATGCGAGGAGTCTGGAGGCCAACCCAACAACTAGAGTGGGAGGGTGCATTACCCTGCTGAAGGAGGCCACTGCCCATTACCATGAAGGGGATACATGGTCTGCAATATTTAGGGAGGTGGTATGGGTCCGTAACCCAACCCACAACCCTACTGCTGCTTGACTGGTTGTCCTTCCTTTGTCTACTTTGGGTAGGTATTAACCACAGTACACAGAGAACACCCAATAAGACCTGCTGTTTTTGCTCTGGAGACTCTCTCACAAATACGTTATGAACATCACATTGTGGCCTTTGTTAAATATGCTCAGATGTTTACACTGAGAGTTCCTCTTTCTTCCACCATCTTTGATTTTATATTACACATATCTGATTTGTTAAAAGTACACTATATAGTATTTGCACCTTCATATAACAGCTTTTAAAACATTATGATGCGCCACTGAACTGTAAGAGGGAGAATAGAGCCCCTGTAGTTGCTGCTCTGGGCTCAGCACTGCAGAAACAGCACTATGTAACTTTTGGAGGAGGGTAGGAACTCTCCAACTGTAGGGGGAACCCAGGAGCAAAAATACCAAGTCTTACCTAGTGTTGTTTGAATTCTGAGTCAGCAGATGCCCTCTCCATAAAATGTACAGGACGTTTCAACAGGGTAAATTTAGTTATTTTTTATTTAACTTACTATTTATTTCTTTTAGGCCTTGGAGAATATGCAGTGTCAATATTTGAAAGATCCCATCACATCATATGATTGTGTCTTTCCCTCCCTCACATCCTTCCAGCTGCACACTTTTATAATGGAGTATCTAATACACTCTCTCTCTCTCTCTCTCTCTCTCTCTCTCTCTCACACACACACACACACACACACACACACACACACATACACACACACACACACACACACACCCCGACTTTATTAATCCCAGAGTAAACAGTAAATTACATAATGATCATGCTCGAGAGTGAGAGAGAGAGAGAGAGAGAGAGAGAGAGAGAAAGAGAGAGAGAGAGAGAGAGAGAGAGAGAGAGAGAGAGAGAGGAGAGAGAGAGAGAGGGAGAGAGTAAGAGAGAGAGAGAGAGAGAAGGAGGGAGAGAGAGGGAGAGAGTAAGAGAGAGAGAGAGGGAGAGAGTAAGAGAGAGAGAGAGAGAGAGAGAAGGAGAGAGAGAGGGAGAGAGTAAGAGAGAGAGAGAGAGAGAGAGAGAGAGAGAGAGATAGAGAGAGAGAGACTAATAAAACAAAATGGCTCCATAGGGACACACTTAAAGCATGGGGAGGAGAGGGGTAAACTGAAGGAGTAAATAATAAGGATGTTTACCAGCCAATTCCCAATTCCCACAGTAAACACACATATCATCACTGCCAGAGCCAAATATCATATCTCCTAAACCTATATTTCTCTGAGCTTATATATAAATATAATATATAAAAAAAATATAAATATAAAATATAATATAAAAATAAAAGTCACTTATACAAACTAACAACATCTGTCAATGTTGCAATAAGAAAAAAAAAATACAAAGAAATATAGCATTACATATTATTATATTTGTAAAGTTAATGAACTATATAACGTATACCACACTAAGCATAGAAATATATTAAAATTGTATTAGGCATATAATTTTAAGTGTACATTAATATAATTTTAATGACATATTAGGACAGTGCAGTGGTGCAGCAGGTTAGTGTCGCAGTCACACAGCTCCAGGGACCTAGAGGTTGTGGGTTCTAGTCCCGCTCCGGGTGACTGTCTGTGAGGAGTGTGGTGTGTTCTCCCTGTGTCTGCGTGGGTTTCCTCCGGGTGACTGTCTGTGAGGAGTGTGGTGTGTTCTCTCTGTGTCTGTGTGGGCTTCCTCCGGGTGACTGTCTGTGAGGAGTGTGGTGTGTTCTCTCTGTGTCTGCGTGGGTTTCCTCCGGGTGACTGTCTGTGAGGAGTGTAGTGTGTTCTCTCTGTGTCTGCGTGGGTTTTCTCCGGGTGACTGTCAGTGAGGAGTGTGGTGTGTTCTCCCTGTGTCTGCGTGGGTTTCCTCTGGGTGCTCCGGTTTGCTCCCACAGTCCAAAAACACACGTTGGTAGGTGGATTGGTGACTCAAAAGTGACCGTAGGTGTGAGTGTGTGTGTGTTGCCCTGTGGAGGACTGGTGCCTCCTCCAGGGTGTGTTGCTGCCTTTCACCTTGATTCTGCGTAGGCTCCGGACACCACCGTGACCCTGAACTGGATAAGGGTTACACACAATGAATGAATGAGTGAATTAATGTCCCCTTTTAATACCCCACAGATCAGAAGAAATGAGTGGGTGTCTACAAACATTGGGCCATGTTGCACATTACAGGGAGTAAATTTGTAATAGCTTATATGAGTTTTGCTTGTCGATACTGTAAGTGTGTTCAGCAGAGCCAAAACAACAACACACACACACATACACAGAGAGAGAGAGAGAGAGAGAGAGAGAGAGAGAGAGAGAGAGAGAGAGAGAGAGAGAGAGAGAGAGAGAGATTGATCCATTTAGGGTGTGATCCAGTGTCGCGTAGATGAATTGATCTGTGGTAAACATTTCCCTCCCTTTGCCCCACTGCTGATCAATAAGCTTTCTTTAATAATACATCTCATTGATTGCTTTGGCCTCAGAGTAAATTGATCAATTATTCTGATTGTTATTTATTGTTGCATGGTGTCAGATGTGGTCTCTCTCTCTCTCTCTCTCTCTCTCTCTCTCTCTCTCTCTCTCTCTCTTTCTCTCTCTCTTCTGGCTCCGTGTCCAGCTCTGGGACCTCTTTTTAAAGCCTTGTGCAGGTGAGATATTGAATGTTGAAGACGTCACACGAGCTGATGTTTTTGACTTTGATCTTTATTTATGTTATTTCAGTGCCTCTTTATTAAAGCACCCAGTCCCTTTTCGTTCCATTAATCTCTGACCCACATTCACTATACGGCCTGCCCACCCAATGAAGGGTATTAATAAGGAGTTTGTCCTCTGTTTGCTGCAGTCACAGCTTCTAACCCCCTGGGAAGCCTTTACACTCAATGCTGGGACATTGCTGTGAGGATTTGATGCCACCTCAATCTTATTTAATGATGTCAGGTGCTGGTGATGTTGGAGGACTGGTTCTGGATCACAAACACCACTCCAACTCATCCCCGAGACACAGGAATGAGACGTTTTACTCCAGAGGACATAGCTTCACTGCTTCACAAGCAGGGCATGTCGTTTTAGGCTCATGTGCAGTTGCTTCAGAGCATCCACTGTGTATGAAGCTAAATATATCATGATATTTACTTCCTTATAAAGAGTGTCTACAAAATGTGAACATAGGACTCTACAGACGGTGTGTATACCAGGTTTAAGTAACACTGTAGGGACTTGTCTTCCTTGAAGGAGCCAGCTGGTCCCCACAATGTAATCATTACATTTAAAATGAAGACCAAATTATAAAGTGCTGTTGTTAAAATTATGGTGTTTCTGTTGTTGGGGTCAATTTCAACCCTGGTATAATTTTAAATCAGAAACAAAAACAAGTGCCAAATCTGGACTCATAAACACACTGTACACCAACAGCCTACAGCTGGCTCCTCCTACAACCACTCGAGCTTCAGTTAGGGGCTTCTGTCTTTGTCTGTTTCACAAAACAAGGAAAGACAGACATGTCCAGACACATAAGGCCCAGTCAGTTTAGAGTTTTGTATCGTGTACATCTCCAGTTTACAGTCTGCAACAATGAACAATTAAAACCAATCCCTTCATGGATAAGGAAGAATAACACGGTCAACAAGAGGGAAGAAACAAATCTTATGGGTCTTATGGCTGAATTAAAACACGGGTCAAAACCAACCCATTAACATAAGAGATGGTAACAGAAAGTTAACACAGGAGGAAGGTTAAAAAATAGTAAATTAACCCTTTAAAGCCTTTAAATGCTACTTTTGTTAAACTGAAGCAATACCAGGTGTGATCTGTGTGATGTTACTTCTAGTAAATCTAAGCATTTTTGTTCCATCTACCTGTGAAATGCTCATTAATTATAATAAATATTCAGAATATTCAGTCTGCTCTTTACAGCAGCAAAACACATTTAGACAATTTTACATGAAACAAAAATGTATTTTTAGTTTCCCACAAGCCTTTGTGTGTAAATGTGTGGCTCTGTTGTCGACAGGAAGAAGATGATGGTACAGAGGACTGTGGGAGGTCTGTTGAATGACCTCAGGCCCAGGTTTAGACAGTAACAGAAACAACTGTAGTTTCTCTAAATGTGAAAACATGAACTAGAACAGTTTTAACTGATGCAGTGAACTAAATGAAAGACCAATTACAGAAAACTAATATATTGGTAAATGTCTAAATATGATGCCTTCAAAATGTAAAGGATCCAAAATTTAAAAAAAATAATTACATTAGGATATTTCCTTAAGGGCCACATAATGTGTCCATCCATCCATTCATTATCTGTAACTGCTTGTCCAATTCAGGGTCACGGTGGGTCCAGAGCCTACCTGGAGTCATTGGGCGCAAGGCAGGAATACACCCTGGAGGGGGCGCCAGTCTTTCACAGGGCAACACAGACTCACACACACACATTCACTCACACACTCACACCTACGGACACGTTTGAGTCGCCAATCCACCTACCAACGTGTGTTTTTGGACTGTGGGAGGAAACCGGAGCACCCGGAGGAAACCCACACAGACACAGGGAGAACACACCACACTCCTCACAGACAGTCACCTGGAGGAAACCCACGCAGACGCAGGGAGAACACACCACACTCCTTACAGACAGTCACCCGGAGGAAACCCACACAGACACAGGGAGAACACACCACACTCCTCACAGACAGTCACCCGGAGGAAACCCACACAGACACAGGGAGAACACACCACACTCCTTACAGACAGTCACCCGGAGGAAACCCACACAGACACAGGGAGAACACACCACACTCCTCACAGACAGTCACCTGGAGGAAACCCACGCAGACGCAGGGAGAACACACCACACTCCTTACAGACAGTCACCCGGAGGAAACCCACACAGACACAGGGAGAACACACCACACTCCTTACAGACAGTCACCCGGAGGAAACCCACACAGACACAGGGAGAACACACCACACTCCTTACAGACAGTCACCCGGAGGAAACCCACACAGACACAGGGAGAACACACCACACTCCTCACAGACAGTCACCTGGAGGAAACCCACGCAGACACAGGGAGAACACACCACACTCCTTACAGACAGTCACCCGGAGGAAACCCACACAGACACAGGGAGAACACACCACACTCCTCACAGACAGTCACCCGAAGGAAACCCACGCAGACACAGGGAGAACACACCACACTCCTCACAGACAGTCACCCGGAGGAAACCCACGCAGACACAGGGAGAACACACCACACTCCTCACAGACAGTCACCCGGAGGAAACCCACGCAGACACAGAGAGAACACACCACACTCTTCACAGACAGTCACCCGGAGCGGGAATCGAACCCACAACCTCCAGGTCCCTGAAGCTGCGTGACGGCGACACTAACCTGCTGCATCACTGTGCCACCCACCACATAATGTGTGATTTTCAAAAATATATATATATATTTTATTGCATTATTGCTTAATGTGTCAGACCTTAAAGGGTTAAGGCCCGTAAAATCAAATCTTAAAAATAAGAATCTAAGCCGTAGGTCATATTTCAAATATTCAGATTCAAATACTTATGTCAGTGATATAGCTCCATAGTGTGTGTGTGTGTGTGTGTGTGTTTGTGTCTTCACACATGATCTACCTCAAGCCACCAGTGACTAACTGTTTAAAAGGTCACTCGTTTATCAATTCTGGTCTATAATGTGTGTGATATGGATCTATAATGTGTGTGATATGGATTGCACACACACAAACACACACACACACACACACACACACACACACACACACACACACACACAGTGTACATGGTAATTAGGAGTGCTAATGAGATGCACACAGAGCAGAGGGTGTGTGAAATGCTGATGATGTTTGATGCCCTTGAAGCAGTGTAAGGTTGACGAGGTTCAGGGAGAGACGCAGGTCCTCGAGCTCTTCTCAGTGCTCCGTTTGACTCATCAAACTACAAGGAAGACCTACACTGAGTTAAACAAGCTGTTGGAGAAGGATTAGAAGACGACCAAGGTGGACCAACAACAATGTACGTAGGTGGGTCTAACAGAGTGGACAGTGAGTGGGTTTTAAAACTCCAGCAGCACTGCTGTGTCTGATCCACTTACACAGCATACATTAAGGGTGGATCCCATCTATAAATTTCACCCCCAGGCAGTGATATCAGAGAAGTGCTGCTGGAATTTAATGTAGTTCAGTTTTAGGCATCACACACCTTCAAAAGCATTTCAGAATCCTATATTCTCATTCACTACCAACTCTCTGTGATTTAAAGCTGAATTCAGCTGCTTTTTATTTGAGACTTTAAGTTTCACCTTAAATGTTGCAGGAGCCACAGGTGCTAGAATGTAAATGCATCACCATTTAAGGTGGAACTGGAGATTCTAAAATATCAGCTACTGCTCAGAGGCGATTGCTCTAAGACTGCAAGGGAAGCTCATCTTCCCCTAAAATGTCAAAAAATAAGTGATCAAATATATACTGTTGTGTGTACATGTCATTGAATAAATATGCACTACAACGCGCTCAACTTTTGTTCAGAATCAGCTTCTTATCACTGGTAAAGACGCAGCTTTCCTCTCAATCATTCCCGCAGCTTCACAGTGCTTTAAACAGTGAGGATGCTGAACGTCCACAGAGTTCAATAGCGAAGCAGCGAAGTGCAGCGAAACGAGACGAGTCATTGGATAAATGCTGGGCTTTGTCCCGCCCATCGGACGCTCAGCGTCTCTGGGGGTCTATGGGGCAGTGGGCTGGCCTCTGCTGGCTCAGCTTCTGCATGATGATTGGATGATCTGTCTGAGGCTGAATCCCTTTTTGATTGACAGCGAAATGAGCGAATCAGCGATCCTTTGGTGTAAAAATCCGTGGGAGCACAGGCGGACACACTTCACATGGGCCAAGGCCGTTTAAGCAGCCTAGCTCTGCTGGCCATTAAGAGGACACTAGTCAAGTCCCTGGAAAAGACGCCTTGTTGGTACGACAGGGTCACAGATCATTTTCTTGAAAAGGAACGGAGGGTAGAATTTACGTATAAATAAACCCACACATTTTATGATGTAGGCCGAAACTGAGCTTCCCCTCCTTGAAACACCAGCATCCGCCACTGCTACTGCTACTTTAAACTAAGATACAGTGGTGATCCTAGTTTTTAAAGAAGAAAACACTGACATTTGTGGTTTTCTTTGGTCATTTCCATGATCAACTCATCGCAAGGCATTCATGGCCCTTCTTTGAAGGGTTATATAGCTTGACCACTTTGGCCTACCCCTACAAAAACGGTGAAATGGGATTCACACCAACACACCACCACCACGTCAGTGTCACTGCAGCGCTGAGAAGAACAGGGGGAAAAAACAGCTAACAAAGTATGCTGAGCAACAGACTGACTACAGTGTGTAACTGTAGAGCTATGAAGTGGACCGTGTCATAGCTGATGGGTGTGTCACATGTTCAGATATTTAGCAACAAATAAAACATTCCACACCCGAGCTCCTTGTTTGTGTGAGTGTATCCTGTGCTTGGCTGAGCCCTGCGTCTGGTCCTCATTGGTCAGCGTAGTGTGTATGTTTTTTGATTTGGTTTTACGTGCTGTTGTGCAGCGGACGTGAATAAACATACCCTGTTTATTTGCCTCATTCCTGCGGAAGACTAGCGTCCCTACGGAAAATCGGAGAATAGCTGGATTTCTGGTAAATCACTACAAATAAAATAACCCAGCACCTACTTCTCCTCTAACACATCAATTTTTTACAGCTGTGTTTGTGAGTGGGCTCTTCTGACTCGAACAGGGCCTAGAGTGGGATCCGAGCAGTCTGAAAGGAAGCTTTTTAGAGCCACACTTAGCTGTGAATTGGGGAAGACGGCAAATAATTAGGAGAGGTTCACAATGGGAGCCAGGGAGGTGCGTTTCCAGATAATCCCCCAGCGCTCTTCCGCTAATCAAACCTCTCCCACTTATTATAGGAAGCCAGGTTACATCACTTCTTGTCAATTCTTCTCCATTGTTCGCTCAGCAGTCCATTCTGAATAAGCTACACTTTCTCATTTCATTGTACAGCCGGACGGCCAATTCATCCATTACAGCTCCGAGTGAATGCAGCGGTCCAGTGCCTCTCCATCTCCTGCTTCTTATCACGCCGCCCTGTCAGCTCTGGCTGTGTGTGGTCTTAAAAAGTCTAAAGGCTCTAAAGGGGCTGAATGAATAGACTCGACCTGGGCTCGGACCTACCGTATCTACCTCTAAGGCACAAATGGCTTATTAGCAGCCACACAGATGGGGTGCAGTTTCCTGTAGCACACGCTCTGAAGTTCTACATACGCAGTATAAGTCTCGCTGAAGAACCGGACCCTGCAATGGAGTCGTTCGGGTTATAGGTACAACTCCAGAGTCCGGAAATCAAATCAGGCATCTGTGATGTGTTAGATCTCTTTAGGTTATATTTAACTGAGAAAAATGTTGCCATTGACCGACTTGACTGTACTTTGTAAATATAAAAACGCCTACAAAACCAACTAAAAATGTTGTGAAAGTTCCACCCTTTCAAAATGTGTCACTATAAGATTGTCAAGTGTTGAGGTCTTTCACCATCTACTACCCAGAGAAAGCTAGGCATGACACCACTGTTGAATGAGTGTGACCTTCGAGCCCTCAGACAGCACTGCACAAGAAACCATCATGCACCTGTGATATATATAGCCACGTGTACTCAGAAGGACTTTGAGGAACCTCTGTCACTGAATGTATTCTGTTGCTCCACTGAGAAATGCAACCTGAAATGCTGTTATATAAAAAGAAAGCCAGGTTGTTGGGGCAACAGCTCATCTCAGATTGTTTGAATAATAAAATAAATGTGTGCTGTGGTCAGATGAGCCCAGGTGTCAAGTTTTCATGTTCACAATAGGTCCATCTAGAATGGTATTAGTTAATGGTGCAAAACATAACATGGGGCCTATGGGGGCTGGGGGGGTGCTGGTTCTGATGGTTCTGATGGCATGGGTAAATTGCATATGTGTGAAGGTACCGTTAGTCTCGAGGTCTACATTGGGAGTTTAAAGAGAAGAATGCTACCATTAAGGAGATGTCACTTTCTGGGAAGTATATGGTTGTTTCAGCAAAGATGATGCAAATGCTACAACAGTGTGTCTTCGTAAACACAGTGTATGTTCTTAAGTGAGGATGGATCTCATATGAGCCTTTAAAGATACAACAGTAGTGTTACCATTTTTTTTTTCTTGTTTTGTTTTGTTTGTTTATTTTTGACGGTATAAAGTACGTTATAAATAATAATAATACTTTTTTTTTTGTCTAATTTTTGGTGGTGACACGAAGGGCTGCTCATTTAGTTTGAGTAGAAATCATGGGTCTCTCTGGGATATACTTCTGAGCGATGGGAATCTATGAGAAGCCATGTCCTCAGCGGTCCAGCTGTGCTCCAGAGCTCCAGAGCCCAGCCTTGACTCAGAGTAAGGGCCATTTGGAAAGGTTTAGCGTGTTATGGGAGGTGTGTTTGTTTATAGGCTGCGGTGGAGCTGGAGATCCCGCTCTCTTCAGTGACGGTGTCCTAGCCGCTCGCGCTCGCTCTGAAAACATGGAAAAATCATGAGAGTTTAACACACACACACACACACTCTCTCTCTCTCTGGGTGGCAGACATTGAGAGAAACACATAACAATCCTGAAGAGCTGGCTTTCTTTCACACACAAAAACTCACACATACACACATTCTTGTATCTGTGAATTGTGGGGACATTACATAGATTTCTATTCATTTTGTGGAGATTTACCATTAGCTTTTCCAAATATACTTCTAACTGAACCCTAAACCTAACCCTAACCTGAACCCAACCATTTACAATGTCTACCTTAAAATGTGATGATTTTACAGTGTGGGGACCTGCTCGTGGTCCTCGAAAGAAAGACAATTCTCCACAATCTGAGTGTGTAAACAGGTTTTGGTCTTCACAATGTGACATTCCTAAAAAGACACACACACACAGGAACATTTGAGGTAAACACATTTCACGGAAACATTGCCATTCGTCTTCCTCCATGCTGCGGGAACATATTAAGCATTTAGAGCTTAGTCTTTGATTGTTGTTTGTTATTCTATAACCAAAGTTAGAAAGCTGGCATATGGAGGCAGTTCATAGACACAGAGATAGTTCTGGGGGCTGTACGCATGGTTCGGGGGTGTGTGTGCGTTTGGGGGGGGGGGGTTGTCAGGGGGTGCTGCAGAGTGGGGCCTGACAAAGAAACTAGTCAAATATTTAAGATTTTGAAAGTAAACCAATATAAAAATGAATGTCTATAGTACGACATATTCATGAGCGCTCCAACTCTTCTGGGAAAGATTATACTAGGTAATAAAACACTGCTGTGAGGCTTTGGTAGCATCCAGCCCTCAAATAGCATTCAGGGTTCAGAGTTTGGTTGATTAGTCCTGGTCCTCCACCTCATCCCTAAAGTATTGAATAGAAATGTACTACTTTAAAGAACATGAGTTCACTGCTCCGCAGCCCAGTGTTGTGGGGGAAGTAATACTCCTCCAGTCCATGCTTGACATTGGCCGTGGTGAAACAAAGCTCATGTGCAGCTACTCCAGAGTGTCCCAATAAAAACACCACTGGCCTTGAATAAAAAAGTCCCTTCACGACGAATCTTCAGAAACAGTTACTAAAAAGAGATGATTGGATTTTGTGAGTTTGGGAATGCCTTCACTTCCTTATCTTCATTAATACGGCTTAGAGAGGCTCAAACACCCCCCGCCCCGCCCCACCCCCCCCCACCCCCATGCCATCCCCCGCCCAAGTCCGAAAAAAACACCCCCTCCTCAAAACCCCTACATCTCTCTTCCCAAAATCCTCCGTTCCATTCTTCCCATGAGGGCCCATCATTAGCCAAGCATCGGCGGCAAATTAACTCTCCTCCACTTGACTGGCTCCAGGAGAGAGTGTGGGAAAAGCTGCCATTAGGCTGCAGTTAAGTGCATATTGAGGGGTTTAGGATGAAGCCCAGGCTTTAATAGGGGGGCACTCAGCCTGTGGAACACCCTCTGAATGGAAGAGAGCTGCAGCCAATTATAGGGACAAAGTGTCATATTAAGAGCCAATTGATTCATAGGGAACTGTGGGCTGCGAGTGTGTGGGTGGTTTGTGTGTGTGTGTGTTTGTGTGTGTGTGTGTGTGTGTGTGTGTGTGTGTATGTGTGTGCCAGCTCTGTATAAAGTTGTGAAAACCAAAACATTTTAACGCACTCACTTCATAAGGACTTCTCTTCCTTGTAAATAATTGAAGGAAAAATCATTACAATATAATTTTGACATGCTTTAAGTTTACGGTTTGTGTTAAGTCTGGGTTAGGCTTGTATTACTTATGGATAAGGTTAGGTCAGGGTTAAGTCCAGGTTAGGTCAGGGTTAAGTCCGGGTTAAATCAGGGTTACGTCTGGGTTAGTCTTGTATTACTTATGGATAAGGTTAGGTCAGGGTTAAGTCCGGGTTAGATCAGGGTTAAGTCCGGGTTAGTCTTGTATTACATATGGACAAGGCTTGGTCAGGGTTAAGTCCAGGTTAGGTCAGGGATAAGTCCAGGTTAGATCAGGGTTAAGTCCGGGTTAGTCTTGTATTACTTATGGATAAGGTTTGGTCAGGGTTAAGTCCAGGTTAGATCAGGGTTAAGTCCGGGTTAGATCAGGGTTAAGTCTGGGTTAGTCTTGTATTACTTATGGATAAGGTTTGGTCAGGGTTAAGTCCAGGTTAGGTCAGGGTTAAGTCCGGGTTAGATCAGGGTTAAGTCTGGGTTAGTCTTGTATTACTTATGGATAAGGCTTGGTCAGAGTTAAGTCCAGGTTAGGTCAGGGTTAAGTCCAGGTTAGATCAGGGTTAAGTCTGGGTTAGTCTTGTATTACTTATGGATAAGGTTAGGTCAGGGTTAAGTCCGGGTTGGGGTTAAGTGATTATTATGCTTATTCATTTATACAAGGCAGGAACACCGCCTGGAGGGGGCGCTAGTTCATTGCAGGGCAGAGTTATGTTTACTGTTTTTCTCGATTGATTGCATGGATTTTCTGAAAGCATGCCTTGTACTCTCAGAACTCTACACACAAATAAAAACACACACACAACTGGCAAACCCCCTAAATTCTCCTGCAAAATGAAACGTTACATTCAAAACAATGTTATCTCTTCTCAAAATGGTATTTTGTTTTCAGATGAAACACAGAAACCATCATATGAATAGACATTTATAAGGCAAGGCAAGGCAAGGCAAGTTTATTTATAGAGCACCTTTCATACAGAAGCAATTCAAAGTGCTTTACAGAAAAAGAAATTACATTAAAAGCCAGAGTAAAATCATAAATTCCAATAAGACAATTACATAAAAAGAGTAAAATGATTAAAATGATTAAAACAATTTAAAATGACAATAAATGAAAAGAAATAAAAGAAATAAAATGCCGTTACAGAAAAGTGCAGAATATTTTAAACTGAGCTGTAAGCCTGCTCAAACAAGAGAGTTTTAAGTCTTGATTTAAATGTGTCTAACGTTGGGGCACTTCTAATATTCTCAGACAGCTGGTTCCATTTAAAAGTGGCATAGTAGCTAAATGCTGCCTCTCCATGTTTAGTTTTGACCCGAGGCAGGACTAACTGACTAGTTCCTAAAGATCTGAGATCTCTGCTCGGCTCATATCTCTGTAGCAGATCTGATAAATACGCTGGTCCTACCCCATTGAGACATTTATAAACCAGTAATAACACCTTAAAGTCTATTCTATAACAGACTGGTATCCAGTGTAAGGATTTGAGGATGGGGGTGATATGATCTCTTCTTTTGCTCCGAGTGAGAACTCTGGCAGCTGCATTTTGAATCAGCTGAAGCTGTTTAATGGTCTTTTTTGGAAGTCCAGCTAAGAGACCATTACAGTAATCAATCCTGCTAGAAATAAAAGCATGGATAAGTTTCTCCAGGTCTGGTTTAGTCAGAAAATCTCTAATCTTACTGATGTTCTTAAGATGGTAAAATGCTGATCTAGTAACCGCTTTAATATGACTACTAAAACTGAGATCTGAGTCCATTGATACACCAAGGTTGCGAGCCAGTTCTTTAGATTTGAGGGCTCTCGAGTCCAGATACGTAGCCAATCTTTGTCTCTCAGTGCTATTCCCAAATAGTATAATCTCAGTTTTATCTTTATTCAGCTGCAGAAAATTGTGTCCCATCCAGTTTGTGATGTGTTCAAGGCACTTGCTTAATAAGTCAACTGGGCCAGAGTCGTTTGGGGACAGGGCCATGTAAATCTGAGTATCATCTGCATAGCTGTGATAGGACAGCCCATAGTTCTGTAGAATCTGGCCAAGAGGAAGCATATATAAATTAAATAAAAGTGGACCAAGAATAGAGCCCTGGGGGACACCACAGGTTACTGGCATGTTCTCTGAAATATTATTTTCTATTTCTACAAAGTAGTTCCTGCCTTCCAGGTAAGAAATGAACCACTTCAGGACTGTTCCTGAGAGTCCAACCCAGTTTGCGAGTCTATCTATAAGAATCTTATGGTCAATGGTATCAAAGGCAGCACTAAGGTCAAGAAGTAATAGAAGAGATACCTTTCCAGCCTCTGTATTTAAGCGGATGTCATTAATTACCTTGATTAGAGCAGTCTCAGTGCTGTGATTAGACCGGAACCCGGACTGGAATTTGTCTAGGCTACTGTTTATGGACAAGAAACTAGTGATTTGCCTGAAAACTATTTTCTCAATGATTTTGCCCATGAACGGTAGATTAGAAATTGGCCTGTAGTTACTTATCAGAGAAGATTCTAAATTTTTCTTTTTTAGAAGAGGCTTTACAACTGCAGTTTTTAGTGAGCTCGGAAAAACCCCCGACATGAGTGAGGTGTTTACAATGTGGAGTATGTCTGGTGCTATAGTGTGAAACACACTCTTTAAAAAATTGGTTGGTAGTGTGTCAAGACTGCAAGTGGATGATTTGAGATGATTAACTGTGTCAGTTAAAATATTACTATCAACAGTACTGAACTCTGACATTTTAACTAAGGAGTTTTTATGAGGTGATGGAGAGGGTACAGACTCATTGTTGGATGTAGATGTACTAATCACTTGTCTGATATTCTGGATTTTAGTGTTAAAAAAGAATGCAAACTCATTACATCTCTCAGTTGATACTAATTCAGGGGCCATTGGTGTGGGTGAGTTAGTAAGTCTGTCGACCACGGTGAAGAGGATTTTGCTGTTGTTAGTGTTATTGTTGATGATGCTAGAGAAATAGGATTGTCGTGTTTTGCATATTGTCGCGTTGTATTGACGTAGCCTATCTTTGTAGATTTCTTTGTGAATATGAAGACTTGTTTTACGCCATCTGCGTTCTGCCTTGCGACACTCCCTCTTTTGGATTTGAACAACAGAAGCATTTCTCCATGGTGCTTTCTGTTTGCAAGACAAGGCCTTCATTTTAACTGGCGCAATCTCATCCATTACACTGACAATTTTTGTATTAAAACTATTCAGCAAATCATCAACAGAGTTGGATCGTTCACATGGTGTAGTGCACAATTTACTCATGAAAAGTGTAGCTGTGCAGTCCTTTATAATCCTTTTCTTGACACAAACTCTTCTATCTCTGATGACTGGTGAGGCCCACATATCAAAGAACACACAGTAGTGATCTGACAGTGCGACGTCCTTCACAGTCACTGATATGTTGAGACTCTTTGAGATAACAATATCCAGCGTGTGACCATGACAATGAGTACTCCCTGTAACATGCTGTGAAAGACCAAAAGAGTCCAATATGGCAAGTAGTTCCTTGGCAAAACAGTCCTTGGGATTGTCGATATGTATGTTAAAGTCACCAGCAATAACAAAATGGTCAAAGTCTGTAGAAATAAAGGACAGCATCTCTGTAAATTCATCAATAAAATTAGCGCTGTACTTCGGAGGCCTGTAGACAGTTACTAGTAATATCTGTGGTGTCCCTTTCAAAACTACACAGAGATTCTCAAATGTTGTGAAGTCTCCAAATGATAACTGCTTGCACTGAAAAGAACCATGGAACAAAGCAGCTAGACCTCCACCTTTTCTGCTGGCACGAGATGCATTTAAAAAATGAAAATCTGGAGGAGCCGACTCCAATAAAACAGTTGCAGCACTACATTCATTTAGCCAAGTCTCAGTTAAAAGTATAAAATCAAGCCCATGTGCTGTAATAAAATCATTAATTAAGTGTGATTTGTTTGTGAGAGATCTGATATTTAGAAGAGCTAACTTAGTAACTTGTGCACTTTGCCACAGAATCTCTGTTTCACATTTTATTTGCTGTAGATTGGCTACATTCACAGAATCTGACCTGAACTCTCTGTTCTTTCTCTCTCTGATAAGTACTGGAATGGGAGAGATTACAGGCATCAAAGGTCCAAGCTTGTTTTGAAAACATGTACTGCTGACATCATCACTGCAGCAGCCAGGACCCGAAAAACATCACTTTTCTTTGCCCTTATCAGCTGACGAAGCTGTGTGAAGCTCCTGCTGGCGATGGGGCCGTGAGCGAAGCTGCCTTTCCGGGGGTTGAGGAGCTTGTCTTTTCCGTTGAGGTGCTCTAGGTGGTGATGGAGTGTGATTATTCTTAGGGGACAGTCTGGGGGACTGCAGTGGAGAAGTGGCAGTAGATGATGGTGGAGTAGAAGCTGGGGTGGTTCTTCTTTGCACCTGAGGGCTGGCTGACAGGGAAAGTGACAGCCCAGCTGACCACTGCTGACCCAGCTGAACACTGATGTGCTCAATGTAAAACATTACGATGAATGGAAAACACTTCTTCTCCATTTAGAATAATGACTTAGGCCTTTTGTTTTGGTTCGGTGTTACACTCACTACAGACCGTACAAACCTAAGTGTGTCGTAAAGTATTTTAGAATGTTGTTTTTATACTCAGAAATTACACAAATACACAGTAACAAATATATTTTATTTTTCCCACAAAAACAATGTACACAGTGTACATCGCACCAACACAAAGCTGCACAGACAGTGGTCTACATCCAAAACAACAGAAGAGTTTACCATATCCAGTTCTTCTGATTCGGTCTGGCCACATACTTCTTCCACATCACAAGAAAAGTTTGGCCAAGCAGTGGGGGAAATATGGCTTAGCATGACGAACCCAGCCATGAAAAGCATCAACGGCTATATCTCCACATGCGTTTTCCATAGCTTGGTGAAGGGGTATACACCAATTCACAAATACACTGTGAACAGAAGACGTTCCCGTCCACCTTGTGTTGGTAATCTTTCAGTTCAGAAATACAAACAGTGAAATACTGTGTAGGAATAAAACTAGGACTTCATTTCCCAAATACTTGAAACATACTTTATTACTACAGTCCGACAGAACAGTCGACAGGCGACACTGTGCTACTGAACTCACTGAGTACTGTACTGATGCAGTAATGCAGTTTTCTAGTGAGAGTACATTTCCTACCTATTCTCATTTCGGAACGTCCAGGTGATGGATGCTACAGTGCACCTGCTCAAATTTGGCTCTATTCTTTGCCCAGCTTCCCTCATCGTTAGGCAAAGTGGCTTGGATCTCATCAGAGATTATGGTCCTTGGCCTTCCTCATCCTCCCTGTCCTCCTCCTCTTACTCTCGCTCCTCTGGCTCTGGCTCTGGCTCTGTCTCTGTTTCAATGTTGGCATCCACCGCTCCAAAACAGAACTCACCTGTTGCCCTTTCATGCTAAAGCTCTGAATGCTAACTGTAAAACTGTGTGATGGGTGTGTGCCCGTGTGATGAGTCAGTGAGAATAGTAGGGAAATTAACTTTCGGATTTTGAATAACAGTGTGTTCCTTGTGAAAACAAGAGAATTTCTTCATGAAAATGGTGTGTAGTGTTTTGAAAAATGTGTGTTTTAGAACTGCACTTTGAGTGTAAAGCAGGAATTGTGCTTGTAGCTTAGCACAAGTGGCTCTTATAAATAAACAAATGAAAGTCTCAGTCAAATGAATGGAAGGCAATGTGAAGTCCTGAAAGTGCATTAAAACAAATGTGTGTGTGTGTGTGTGTGTGAGTTTGTGCTCATACATGGTGTGTGTGTGTGTGTGTGTGTG